>NC_079190.1:307926903-308173622 GCF_029499605.1 Hyla sarda | reverse complement strand
CAACTCACCACTGGAAATCAAAAGGTCGTTGAACAGGTAGGAAAGAAGGATTATGGAAAAGAGGAGTAATAGGTGAGGGGACAGATTGAAGGAGAAATCCTAAGCAAACCTGTCACCAGAGAGAAAGTAGAGTTCAAACTGCGTGGAGAAAGAAACAAAATGAGCAACTGGAGAAGAAGACCATATCAGAGCAGTCAAGGAGCACAGTTTGATCAGGGCAGATTCAATAAGTCCCACAACAGCATCCCCTGAGACACATTAACTAAAGTGAACTGGGCCAACCTGATCACATAGTAGAATTTCAGAAAATGTGGCACCGATAGACCGCCCAGCTATTTATGGTAGAGCATAATCCTACATGGAATGCGCGGTTGCTGGCCACACCAAATAAATATCAACACATCTTTTTGGAGGGATCGCAAATCACTAAGATTTACAGAAATCGAGGGGGCGTGACCTGGCCGTGAGTGGAAATGGCCGCTTAGTTGCACAGCTCCGCAGCAGACTCTCGGGTATTAGTGGTTAAAACCTGCCAGCGACTCTACCTGTGCCTCTGCAGCATTATGGCGACTCAGGGCAGGAAGTGGGCTAAGAAGCGGGGAGAATTTGGGACTCTAAGGCAGTTCTTTGTTCCGGGTTCTGTCTCAGCGCGTGGGCTCAAAGATGGCGCGGCCTCCTCCAGCTACCGGATCAATGCAGTGGAACCTGTTTCCCCACAAGCTCATGGGACTCAGGCCGCAGCTACTAGCCACCAAGTAAGGGGGACTCTGCCCACCATTAAAGCCGGGTCTACCTGCTATTTACCGGCCAACTGGGCTGCTACTGATGCCGCTTGTCAGCCAGACATGGCGGCGATGGAGGAGGGGGATGACACGCTGCCACTACGACCTGGGGAGGTTACTGACCTGCTGGGGGATGATGCCTCTCCCCCACACCACCGTTTCACCTCGTCTCCTCACACGAGCCCCGTGAAGCAAAAACCGAAGTTAGCTGCTGCAACAGCTGACACGTGGGATGCGGATCCTGCTGGGGCTCCCAGTGACCGAGAGACCGAGAGTGATATGTTTGCCTTCTACCAGGCTTCGGATTAAAAAGCAGCGTCAGAAGCGACATTAAAGGAGATACTGCAACTTCTCCGTTCATCCCTCCATATGGACTTTGCTTCTCTCGAGGCCAGTTAACTCCACGGTTAAAGCTCTGGAACGCAAAATCGTGCATGCTGAAACCAAGTTGGCATCCTTCGCTGCAGTGCATAACGAGCTGGTGGATGCTCACAATACATTGGATGATAAAATTCTTGTGGTTCAGGAGAAGTTGGTGGATACTTAAGACCGCAACAGAAGGAATAATGTTAAATTTCGGGGCATTCCGGAAACAATTCCAAATTCGCAACTCGCCAAATATGTGAGGGAGCTGACCAGTCACTTGCTACCAGACCTGGAAGTGTTTGAATATAGCATAGATCGGGCTAAGCCTAAATCGCTCCCAGATGAAATACCTAGAGATGTTCTGGCTCGCTACACATTCTTTAACCCCTTAACCCCTTAAGGACCCAGCCATTTTACACCTTAGGACCCGGCAATTTTTTCACATCTCACCACTGTCACTTTAAACATTAATAACTCTGGAATGCTTTTAGTTATCATTCTTATTCCGAGATTGTTTTTTCGTGACATATTCTACTTTAACACAGTGGTAAATTTTTGTCGATACTTGCATCCTTTCTTGGTGAAAAATCCCCAAATTTGATGAAAAATTAGAAAATTTAAATTTTTTCTAACTTTGAAGCTCTCTGCTTGTAAGGAAAATGGATATTCAAAATAAAAAAAATTTTTTATTCACATATACAATATGTCTACTTTATGTTTGCATCATAAAATTGATGTGTTTTTACTTTTGGAAGACACCAGAGGGCTTCAAAGTTCAGCAGCAATTTTCCAATTTTTCACAAAATTTCAAAACTCACTATTTTTCAGGGACCAGTTCAGGTTTGAAGTGAATTTGAAGGGTCTTCATCTTAGAAATACCCCACAAATGACCCCATTATAAAAACTGCACCCCCCAAAGTATTCAAAATCACATTCAGTCAGCGTTTTAACCCTTTAGGTGTTTCACAGGAATAGCAGCAAAGTGAAGGAGAAAATTCACAATCTTCATTTTTCACACTCACATGTTCTTGTAGACCCAATTTTTGAATTTTTACAAGGGGTAAAATGAGAAAATTTTTACTTCTATTTGTAGCCCAATTTCTCTCTAGTAAGCACATACCTCATACGTCTATGTAAAGTGTTCGGCTCAGAAGCGAAGGAGCGACAAGGGGATTTTGGAGAGTACGTTTTTCTGAAATGGTTTTTGGGGGGCATATTGCATTTAGGAAGCCCCTATGGTGCCAGAACAGCAAAAACACCCACATGGCATACCATTTTGGAAACTAGACCCCTTGAGGAACATAACAAGGAATTAAGTGAGCCTTAATACCCCACAGGGGTTTCACGACTTTTCCATATGTACATTTTTTTTATTTTTTTTTCACTAAAATGTGTGTTTCCCCCCAAATTTCACATTTTTGCAAGGGTTAATAGCAGTAATTACTGCCCAAAATTTGTAACCCCATCTCTTCTGAGTATGGAGGTACCCCATAAGTTCCCCTGAAGTGCACTACGGGCGAACTACAATGCTCAGAAGAGAAGGAGTAATATTTGGCTTTTTGAGAGCAAATTTTGCTAGGGGGGCATGTCGCATTTAGGAAGCCTCCATGGTGCCAGAACAGCAAAAACACCCACATGGCATACCATTTTGGAAACTAGACCCCTTGAGGAACGTAACAAGGAATTAAGTGAGCCTTAATACCCCACAGGGGTTTCACGACTTTTCCATATGTACATTTTTTTTATTTTTTTTTCACTAAAATGTGTGTTTCCCCCCAAATTTCACATTTTTGCAAGGGTTAATAGCAGTAAATACTGCCCAAAATTTGTAACCCCATCTCTTCTGAGTATGGAGGTACCCCATAAGTTCCCCTGAAGTGCACTACGGGCGAACTACAATGCTCAGAAGAGAAGGAGTAATATTTGGCTTTTTGAGAGCAAATTTTGCTAGGGGGGCATGTCGCATTTAGGAAGCCTCTATGGTGCCAGAACAGCAAAAACACCCACATGGCATACCATTTTGGAAACTAGACCCCTTGAGGAACATAACAAGGAATTCAGTGAGCCTTAATGCCCCACAGGGGTTTCACGACTTTTCCATATGTACATTTTTTTTATTTTTTTTTCACTAAAATGTGTGTTTCCCCCCAAATTTCACATTTTTGCAAGGGTTAATAGCAGTAAATACTGCCCAAAATTTGTAACCCCATCTCTTCTGAGTATGGAGGTACCCCATAAGTTCCCCTGAAGTGCACTACGGGCGAACTACAATGCTCAGAAGAGAAGGAGTAATATTTGGCTTTTTGAGAGCAAATTTTGCTAGGGGGGCATGTCGCATTTAGGAAGCCTCTATGGTGCCAGAACAGCAAAAACACCCACATGGCATACCATTTTGGAAACTAGACCCCTTGAGGAACATAACAAGGAATTAAGTGAGCCTTAATACCCCACAGGGGTTTCACGACTTTTCCATATGTACATTTTTTTTTATTTTTTTTTCACCAAAATGTGTGTTTCCCCCCAAATTTCACATTTTTGCAAGGGTTAATAGCAGTAAATACTGCCCAAAATTTGTAACCCCATCTCTTCTGAGTATGGAGGTACCCCATAAGTTCCCCTGAAGTGCACTACGGGCGAACTACATTGCTCAGAAGAGAAGGAGTAATATTTGGCTTTTTGAGAGAAAATTTTGCTAGGGGGGCATGTCGCATTTAGGAAGCCTCTATGGTGCCAGAACAGCAAAAACACCCACATGGCATACCATTTTGGAAACTAGACCCCTTGAGGAACGTAACAGGGAATTAAGTGAGCCTTAATACCCCACAGGGGTTTCACGACTTTTCCATATGTACATTTTTTTTATTTTTTTTTCACTAAAATGTGTGTTTCCCCCCAAATTTCAAATTTTTGCAAGGGTTAATAGCAGTAAATACTGCCCAAAATTTGTAACCCCATCTCTTCTGAGTATGGAGGTACCCCATAAGTTCCCCTGAAGTGCACTACGGACGAATTACAATGCTCAGAAGAGAAGGAGTCACATTTGCAAACTTTGCTGAAATGGGGGGGACATGTCGCATTTAGGAAGCCCCTATGGTGCCAGGACAGCAAAAAAAAAACACATGGCATCACATTTTGGAAACTAGACCCCTTGAGGAACGTAACAAGGGGTAAAGTAAGCCTTAATACCCCACAGGGGTTTCACGACTTTTGCACATGTAAAATAAAAAAATAAAAATTTCACTAAAATGTGGGTTTTCCCCAAAATTTTACATTTTTACAAGGGTTAATAGCAGAAAAGACACCACAAAATGTGTAAATACATTTCTTTGGAATAAGGACATACCTTAATTTTTTATGATTTTCGCTCCGCGGGTGCACACCAGGTCTTAGAGTGGGAAGTCAGTCAGGGGCCTTGAGCTTATTATAGCAGCCAGGATGTGGGACCCCCCCCTCAAGGAGCATTAATGGGGGGAGCACTGAGCCCTAAAATAGGGGAACACTATGGGGGACAACGGGCCGTAACTGGGGTAGACAGGTGGGGTACAGAGGGCCAGAAAACTATAAATCATAAAATAATAAAACAGGATATGTTCCCAGAATGATGACCCAGAGCATAGCCAAAACTAAAAAAAATATGCCGCCACAAACCCTATGCTCTGAGTCATTATTCTGGGAATGTGATGTGTGTGGCCGTCCCTAACCTGTTGCCTCAAATGCGCACCCGCTCAGGTGGAGAGAGAGCACTGCGCATTTGAGGCAACATAAAAAGTCCCTGATGATAGTGACTCAGTGACCTATGACCCATTTCTGAAAAAAACACCCCTAGAGGTCTTATCAGGTTTTTTTTTTTTTTTCAGTTTTTTTGGGCAATTTAGTGGTTTACGGGGGTTAAAATTTGGAATGTACTCTGGACTTTGTACATTGGTCAAATTATGGAAAAATAAAATGTAAAGGGAAAATTTAGTGCTCCATGGAAGTGTGATACTCCCTGAAGCAGCCTATGCAGAGGCCCGGATTATCTGGGCAAGTGTCACACTGATACGTGGTGTCCTTCCGTCTCCCCTTCTTGTGACACACTCTGCATCTTTTCTGGGATCGTCCCGACTTTCCACTGTGGGGGATCACACCTGGAAAGTGCTGGCCTGGGACGATCCTGGCGCCTACAACTCCAGACCCTTGGGAACTCCGGCCTGATCTTTCCTGGTCAGCAAAGATCAGGAACCTTAGGACTTCTTCTTGGTACTGGAGGAATGTCCCTGTGTTGCCAGCGTACTGGGATAGTACAAAAGCGTTGTACATGGCAACCTGTACCAAGTAGACCGCAACTTTTTTGTACCATGCCCGTGTTTTCCGCATGGCGTTGTATGGCTTGAGGACTTGATCTGAGAGATCAACTCCCCCCATATACCGATTGTAGTCCAGAATACAATCGGGCTTGAGGACCGGTCCCGCGGTACCTCGCACAGGGACAGGGGTGCTGCCATTCCCATGAATAGTGGTGAGCATAAGGACATCCCTCTTATCCTTATACTTCACCAACAACAGGTTATCATGGGTAAGGGCACGGGACTCACCCTTGGGGATAGGCGTCTGGACCAAATTTAGAGGGAGGCCTCTCTGGTTCCTCCGCACGGTCCCACAAGCGGATGTGGATCTGGCGGCAAGGGATGTGAAGAGAGGGATGCTGGTATAAAAGTTATCCACGTACACGTGGTAACCCTTATCCAGCAATGGGTGCATAAGGTCCCAAACGATTTTCCCGCTAACACCCAGAGTGGGGGAACAATCTGGGGGTTCAATACGGGAATCTCGTCCCTCATATACTCTAAACCTGCAAGTGTACCCGGAGGTACTCTCGCAGAGTTCATAGAGCTTCACGCCATACCGCGCCCGCTTCGAGGGAATATACTGGCGGAAGATGAGTCTCCCCTTAAAACTGATGAGAGACTCATCTACCGAGAGGTCCCTGAGCGGTACATAGGCCTCCAAAAATTTGGCCCCAAAGTGATCGATGACCGGCCTCACTTTGTAAAGCCGGTAATGGGCGGGATCACCTCGGGGCGGACATGCCTCATTATCTGCATAATGCAGGCATTTCCGAATCGCCTCGTACCGCTTCCGTGTCATCGCCATACTGTAAAGTGGGGTCTGGTAGAGGACGTCCCCGCTCCAGTAATGACGGACACTTGGTTTTTTGTCCAGGCCCATATGCAGCGTGAGGCCCCAAAATGTCCTCATTTCCGCTGCATCAATGGCGCGCCATTCATTGGACCTGGCCAAAAACGAATCTGGGTGGTGGGCAATGAACTGCTGGGCGTACAAGTTCGTTTGCTCCACCATGTGATTGACCAGGCTGTCACTGAAAAAAAACGTTAAAAAGTCCAGATCAGTGAAGCCAGCCGTGTCAATCCGGATTCCTGAGTCGCCAACATACTCAGGAATCCGTGGCTGATAACCCTCTGGGGGGCTCCAGACAGGTTCATCGGAAGGGGGCTCCGGTGCACTTGTCTGGGGGGGCCGGACTCCTATTACGAGCAGCATTGCCACTCGTACTAGTGTCAGCCACTGGGTCACTATCATGGGGGGTGCGTGGCCTCGCCTGGCGGCGTCTCCGCCGTCGTACAGGGGACTCATCATCACTGCTAGATGATGAGGAGGACGATGAAGAACACAAAAATGTAGGATCTTCATCGTCCTCACTGGCAGATTCGGAGTCGGAGGCTAAAAAAGCGTAAGCCTCGACTGCCGAAAATGCCCGGCGAGCCATCGCCTTTTTTCTACGGTGGCGGGGGGAGGGGGGGTGTGCGGGGGGGGGGGGGGGGGGGGGAAGTATGTAGTGTGGTGCTTGGTGTAATACTTTATATAACGGTGTGTGATTATCACTCACACACAGTTATAATGGAAAAAAAAAAAAAAAACACGCTGCGGCCAAAAAAAAAAAAAAGGGGTGGCGCACGCAGCGCCCTGAACCCCTAATAGGTCCCGGGTGACACTGATCACAGGACCCTAGGGGCCTATTAGGGGGTCAGGTGGGGGGGGGGGGGATTTTTTTTTTTTTACTTTTAGGTTACTTTTACTTTCAGTTTACCTACCTTTCCCTAAGGGACACACTTTCCCTGCACTAGGGGGGCAATCTTCTCCTGTGAGGGGGCTCTGGATCATAGAGGGGGGGTCCCGGTCCTCTTCACACAGCTTTGCCCGCTTACTGAACTCGAGCGAGCGCGCAAAGCTGCGTGAGAGGTCCGTTAACCCCTCCTCTGCCGCGCTGCTATTGGCCGGACGATCGCTGCTATTGGCCGGACGATTGCGTGATTTCGCAAGCGATCTGTGACGATCGCCGATATGTGGGGGTCCCGGGACCCCCCTTGGCGTCTGCCCTGGATCCCTGCTGAAGGATTTCAGCAGAGATCCGCTTCCGATCTCCGCCGGGTGAGCGGTGGAGACCAGGAAAAGACATGATGTATGCATACGTCATGGGTCCTTAAGACCCAGGGTGTGAAGACGTATGCATACGTCATGGGTCCTGAAGAGGTTAAGGACCAGGCCATTTTACACCTTAGGACCAGAGCGTTTTTTGCACATCTGACCACTGTCACTTTAACCCCTTAAGGACACATGACGTTCTCATACGTCTCCATTTCCGAGTCCTTAAGGACACATGACGTATGAGAACGTCATGTGTTTTACAGGCCCCCCGCAACCATTTGGAGCGGAGCCGGTCCCCGATGCCTGCTGAAATCGTTCAGCAGGCATCGGGGCATATCGCCCAGGGGGGTCATTATGACCCCCCCATGTCGGCGATGGCCGCAGATCGCTGGACAATTCAGTCCAGCGATCTGCGGCGGATTCCGGGTCAATCGGGTCTCCAGTGACCCGGTGACCCGGAATTATTGGCTGATCGGGGCCGTCAGAGACGGCCCCTAACAGCCAGAGCCAGCAGGGGTGAGGTGGCACTGGTGCCACCTCACGATCGCCCTGATTACCGGCCGACCAATCAGGGCGCCTGCTGCGGGTGTCACTCCCGCAACCCGCTCCGCCCCTCTTCCGGAGGACGTGAGCGGGTGCGGGACGTGCACCCCGGGTGCTGGGGACCCCGATCCCCGGCGCCCCTGTTGGGATCGGGGCCCCAGGAGCAGCGGCGGAGACGACGAGGGACTGACCTGTGCGGCGAGGATCGTTGGAGGTGAGTGACAGCCTCCTGTTGTTGCTTAGCAACAGCTCCCAGCATGCAAAAAGGGCATGCTGGGAGCTGTAGTTATGCAACAGCAGGAGGCAGACCACCACAACTCCCAGCATGCCCTTATGGGCATGCTGGGACTTGTAGTTTTGCAACAGCTGGAGGCACATTCTTTCTATGGAAAAGTGTACCTTCAGCTGTTGTGTAACTACAACTCCCAGCTTGCACAATCAGCTAAAGTGCATGCTGGGAGTTGTAGTGGTGCATCTGGTGGTTGCATAACTACAACTCCCAGCATGCCCGTTGGCTGTCGGTGACTGCTGAGAGTTGTAGTTTTGCAACAGCTGAAGGCACACTGAGTTAAGTAGCAAACCAGTGTGTCTCCAGCTGTTGCATAACTACAATCCCCAGCCAAAGTAGTATGCCTCCAGCTGTTGCATAACTACAACACCCAGCATGCCCTTCCGCTGTCCGTACATGCTGGGGGTTGTAGCTTTTGCAACAGCTGAAGGCACACTGGTTGCAAAACACTGAGTTTGTTACCAAACTCGGTGTTTCACAACCAGTGTGCCTCCAGCTGTTGCAAAACTACAACTCCCAGCATGCACTGATAGACCGTACATGCTGTGAGTTGTAGTTTTGCAACAGCTGGATGTCCCCCCCCCCCCCCCCAATGTGAACGTACAGGGTACACTCACATGGGCGGAGGATTACAGTAAGTATCCGGCTGCAAGTTTGAGGTGCGGCAAAATTTCTGCCGCAGCTCAAACTGCCAGCGAGAAACTACTGTGAACCCCCCGCCCGTGTGACTGTACCCTAAAAACACTACACTACACTAACACACAATAAAATAAAAAGTAAAAAACACTACATATACACATACCCCTACACAGCCCCCCTCCCCTCCCCAATAAAAATGAAAAAACGTCTGGTACACCACTGTTTCCAAAACGGAGCCTCCAGCGGTTGCAAAACTACAACTCCCAGCATGCACTGATAGACCGTACATGCTGGGAGTTGTAGTTTTGCAACAGCTGGATTCCCCCCCCCCCAATGTGAACGTACAGGGTACACTCACATGGGCGGAGGATTACAGTAAGTATCCGGCTGCAAGTTTGAGCTGCGTCAAATTTTCTGCAGTAGCTCAAACTGCCAGCGAGAAACTACAGTGAACCCCCGCCCGTGCGAATGTACCCTAAAAACACTACACTACACTAACACAAAATAAAATAAAAAGTAAAAAACACTACATATACACATACCCCTATACAACCCCCCTCCCCAATAAAAATGAAAAACGTCTGGTACGCCACTGTTTCCAAAACGGAGCCTCCAGCTGTTGCAAAACAACTACTCCCAGTATTGCCAGATAGCCGTTGACTGTCCAGGCATGCTGGGAGTTTTACAACAGCTGGAGGCACCCTGTTTGGGAATCACTGGCGTAGAATACCCCTATGTCCACCCCTATGCAAGTCCCTAATTTAGGCCTCAAATGCGCATGGCGCTCTCACTTTGGAGCCCTGTCGTATTTCAAGGCAACAGTTTAGGGCCACATATGGGGTATCGCCGTACTCGGGAGAAATTGGGCTTCAAATTTTGGGGGGTATTTTCTGCTATTACCCTTTTAAAAAATTAAAAATTTTTGGGAAAACAAGCATTTTAGGTAAAAAAAATATATATTTTTTTACATATGCAAAAGTCGTGAAACACCTGTAGGGTATTAAGGTTCAAATTACCCCTTGTTACGTTCCCTGAGGGGTCTAGTTTCCAAAATGGTATGCCATGTGTTTTTTTTTTGCTGTCCTGGCACCATAGGGGCTTCCTAAATGCGGCATGCCCCCAGAGCAAAATTTGCTTTCAAAAAGCCAAATGTGACTCCTTCTCTTCTGAGACCTGTAGTGCACCAGCAGAGCACTTTTCACCCCCATGCGAGGTGTTTTCTGTATCGGGAGAAATTGGGCTTCAAATTTTGGGGGGTATTTTCTGCTATTACCCTTTTTAAAAATGTAAAATTTTTGGGAAACCAAGCATTTTAGGTAAAAAAAATATATATATTTTTTTACATATGCAAAAGTTGTGAATCACCTGTAGGGTATTAAGGTTCACTTTACCCCTTGTTACGTTCCCTGAGGGGTCTAGTTTCCAAAATGGTATGCCATGTTTTTTTTTTTTGCTGTCCTGGCACCATAGGGGCTTCCTAAATGCGGCATGCCCCCCAAAAACCATTTGTCGCTCCTTCCCTTCTGAGCCCTCTACTGCGCCCGCCGAACCATTAACATAGACATATGAGGTATGTGCTTACTCGAGAGAAATTGGGTTTCAAATACAAGTAAAAATTTTCTCCTTTTTATCCCTTGCAAAAATTCAAAAATTGGGTCTACAAGAACATGCGAGTGTAAAAAATGAAGATTTTGAATTTTCTCCTTCACTTTGCTGCTATTCCTGTGAAACACCTAAAGGGTTAATACACTTACTGAATGTTTTTTTGAATACTTTAGGGGGTGTAGTTTTTATAATGGGGTCTTTTATGGGGTATTTCTAATATGAAGACCCTTCAAATCCACTTCAAAACTGAACTGGTCCCTGAAAAATAGTGAGTTTGAAAATTTTGTGAAAAATTTCAAAATTGCTGCTGAACTTTGAAGCCCTATGGTGTCTTCCAAAAGTAAAACCTCATACATTTTATGATGCAAACATAAAGTAGACATATTGTATATGTGAACCCCAAAAAAATATATTTTGAATATCCATTTTCCTTACAAGCAGAGAGCTTCAAAGTTAGAAAAATGCAAAATTTTCATTTTTTTCATCAAATTTTGGGATTTTTCACCAAGAAAGGATGCAAGTTACCATAAAATTTTACCACTAAGTTAAAGTAGAATATGTCACGAAAAAACAATCTCGGAATCAGAATGATAACTAAAAGCATTCCAGAGTTATTAATGTTTAAAGTGACAGTGGTCAGAATTGCAAAAAACGCTCCGGTCCTTAAGGTATAAAATGGCCTGGTCCTTAAGGGGTTAAACATTAATAACTCTGGAATGCTTTTAGTTATCAATCTGATACCGAGATTGTTTTTTAGTGACATATTCTACTTTAACATAGTGGTAAAATTTTGTGGTAACTTGCATCCTTTCTTGGTGAAAAATCCCAAAATTTGATGAAAAATTTGAAAATTTTGCATTTTTCTAACTTTGAAGCTTTCTGCTTGTAAGGAAAATGGATATTCAAAATATTTTTTTTTTTTATTTACATTTCCAATATGTCTACTTTATGTTTGCATCATAAAATTGATGTGTTTTTACTTTTGGAAGACACCAGAGGGCTTCAAAGTTCAGCAGCACTTTTCCAATTTTTCACAAAATTGTGAACCTCGCTTTTTTTCAGAGACCAGTTCAGGTTTGAAGTGGATTTGAAGGGTCTTCCCATTAGAAATACCCCACAAATGACCCCATTATAAAAACTACACCCCCCAAAGTATTCAAAATTACAATCAGTAAGTGTTTTTACTCTTTAGGTGTTTCACAGGAATAGCAGCAAAGTGAAGGAGAAAATTCACAATCATTTTTTACACTCGCATGTTCTTGTAAACCCAATTTTTGAATTTTTACAAGGGGTAAAAGGAGAAAATGTATACTTATATTTGTAGCCCAATTTCTCTCGAGTAAGCACATACCTCATATGTCTATGTAAAGTGTTCGGCGGGCACAGTAGAGGGCGAAGGAGCGACAAGGGGATTTTGGAGAGTACGTTTTTCAGAAATGGTTTTTGGGGGGCATGTTGCATTTAGGAAGCCCCTATGGTGCCAGAACAGCAAAAATAACCCACATGGCATACCATTTTTTTCACTAAAATGTGTGTTTCCCCCCAAATTTCACATTTTTGCAAGGGTTAATAGCAGAAAATACCCCCCAAAATTTGTAACCCCATCTCTTCTGAGTATGGAGGTACCCCATAAGTGGACCTGAAGTGCACTACGGGCGAACTACAATGCTCAGAAGAGGAGGAGCACCATTGAGCTTTTGGAAAGAGAATTTGTTTGGAATGGTAGTCAGGGGCCATGTGCATTTACAAAGCCCCCCGTGGTGCCAGAACAGTGGACCCTCCCCCCACATGTGACCCCATTTTGGAAACTACACCCCTCACAGAATTTAATAAGTGGTGCAGTGAGCATTTACACCCCACTGGCGTTTGACAGATCTTTGGAACAGTGGGCTGTGCAAATGGAAAATTACATTTTTCATTTCCATGGATCACTGTTCCAAAAATCTGTCAGACACCTGTGGGGCGTAAATGCTCACTGTACCCCTTATTACATTACATGAGGGGTGTAGTTTCCAAAATGGGGTCACATGTGGGGGGGTCCATTGTTCTGGTACCATGGGGGCTTTGTAAACACAAGTGGCCTTCAATTCCGGACAAATTTTCTCTTCAAAATCCCAATGGCGCTCCTTCTCTTCTGAGCATTGTAGTGCACCCATAGAGCACTTTACATCCACATATGGGGTATGCTCTTACTCAGAAGAAATTGGGTTACAAATTTTGGGGGGCTTTTTTTTATTTTCCCTTGTGAAAATGAAAAATTTAGGGTGACACCAGCATTTTAGTGAAAAAAAATTTTTTTTTTCATTTTCCCATCCAACTTTAATGAAAATTTGTCAAACACCTGTGGGGTGTTCAGGCTCACTATACCCCTTGCTATGTTCCGTGAGGGGTGTCGTTTCCAATTGGGGTCACATGTGGGTATTTATTTTTTGGGGTTTATGTCAGAACCGCTGTAAAATCAGCCACCCCTGTGCAAATCACCAATTTAGGCCTCAAATGTACATGGTGCGCTCTCACTCCTGAGCCTTGTTGTGCGTCCGCAGAGCATTTTACGCCCACATATGGGGTATCTCCGTACTCAGGAAAAATTGGGTTACAAATTTTGGGGGTCTTTTTTTCCTTTTACCTCCCATGAAAATAAAAAGTAAAGGACAACACCAGCATGTTAGTGTAAAAAAATATTTTTTTTTTTACACTAACAGGCTGGTGTAGACCCCAACTTTTCTTTTTCATAAGGGGTAAAAGGAAAAAAAGCCCCCAAAATTAGTAACGCAATTTCTCCCGAGTATGGAGATACCCCATATGTGGCACTAAACTGTTTCCTTGAAATACGACAGGGCTCTGAAGTGAGAGAGCGCCATGCACATTTGAGGACTAAATTAGGGATTGCACAGGGGTGGACATAGGGGTATTCTACACCAGTGATTCCCAAACAGGGTGCCTCCAGCTGTTGCTAAACTCCCAGCATGCCTGGACAGTTAGTGGCTGTCCGGAAATGCTGGGAGTTGTTGTTTTGCAACAGCTGGAGGCTCTGTTTTGGAAACACTGCCGTACAATATGTTTTTTTATTTTTTATTAGGGGGACAGTGTAAGGGGGTGTAAATGTAGTGTTTTACTCTTTATTATGTGTAAGTGTAGTGTTTTTAGGGTACATTCACACTGGCGGGTTTACAGTGAATTTACCGCTAGGAGTTTGCGCTGCAGTGAAAAATTTGCCACAGCTCATACTTGAAGCAGAAAACTTACTGTAAACCCGCCAGTGTGAATGTACCCTGTACGTTCACATGGGGGGGGGGGCAAACCTGCAGCTGTTTCAAAACTACAACTCCCAGCATGTACTGACAGACCGTGCATGCTGGGAGTTGTACTTTTGCAACAGCTGGAGGCACACTGGTTGGAAAACCTTCAGTTAGGTTCTGTTACCTAACTCAGTATTTTCCAACCAGTGTGCCTCCAGCTGTTGCAAAACTTCAACTCCCAGCATGTACTGATCGCCGAAAGGCATGCTGGGAGATGTAGTTATGCAACAGCTGGAGGGATCGCAACTACAAGTCCCAGCATGCAGAGACAGCTGTTTGCTGTTTAGGCATTCTGGGAGTTGCAGTTTTGCAACATCTGGAGAGCTATAGTTTAGAGACCACTGCACAGGGTTCTCCAAACTGTGGACCTCCAGATGTTGCAAAACTACAACTCCCAGCATGCCCAGACAGCAAACTGCTGTCTGGGCATGCTGGGAGTTGTAGTTTTGCAAGATCTGGAGGTGCACAGTATAGAGATCACTTTGCAGTGGTCTCAAACTGTAGACCTCCAGCTGTTGCAAAACTGCAACTCCCAGCAAGCCTAAACAGCTCTCTGGGCATGCTGGGAGTTGTAGTTTTGCACCATCTCGAGGGTTACAGTTTAGAGACCACTATAGTGGTCTCAGACTGTAGCCCTCCAGATGTTGCTAAGTAACTCACTGGCTTCCGTTGGATCCAGGGAGATGCGTCGCGGTCCTCTTCTTACGTCGGTCGTCGCCCGCTGCCGCCGCTGATCGTCGCCCGCTGCCGTCGCCGATGGGTAAGTGGATCTTCGGCGCCGGTCCCTGTCGGTTTCCCGGTCCTGCCCCGCCTATAGTGGGTGGGCAGGACCGGGAAACCGAAAGTAAACCCCTCCGCCCCCGATATTGGTGGTCGCGTCTAGACCACCAATAGCAGAGATAGGAGGGGTGGCAACCCTGCCACCTCACTCCTATCGCTACAGGGGGATCGTGGGTGTCTAGGACACCCGCGATCCCCCTTCTATTCCGGGTCACCGGGTCACCATAGACCCGTATGACCCGGAATCAGCGCAAATCGCAAGTGTGAATTCACTTGCGATTTGCGCCGATCGCCGACATGGGGGGGTCTAATGACCCCCCTGGGCATTTGCGCGGGGTGCCTGCTGATAGATATCAGCAGTCACCCCGGCCCGATCCCCACAAGGCGCGCGGCGGGGACCGAAATTCCAACGGGCGTACAGGTACGCCCTTGGTCCTTAAGTACCAGGGAGCAAAGGCGTACCTGTACGCCCTTGGTCCTTAAGGGCTTAAGACTAAGGACTCCCTCTTACAACTCTCTAGGAAACGCAAATTACTTCTCACACCCTATGAGGGGATTCAACTGTTCGTGGATTTATCGGTGGCCACACTCCAGGCGAGGAGGAACCTCCACCCTATGACTCAAGAACTGAGACGGTTGGGTATTCCTTACAGGTGGGGCTTCCCCACGAAGCTTTTGGTGCCCCACAGCAACAAGATGCATGCTATCTCCTCTGTTCCTGAAGGTCTTGAGATTCACCGAAGTTGGGGCTCCCTGACCACCGAGCACCGTAGCCCACGAGACGACCTTCCAGACTGTGACTCTCCTGCACCTCCCTGACCCGACACCTGAGTCTTGCTCCACTGATGGACTCTGTATGGTTTGTTACTTGTTTAGTGAGCATAATGTACCCTGAGTACCCTGCTGCCTAGTGCTTATTGTTGCTTAACCTCCACGTTTGCAAGTGAAAGGTGTCTTCTTGATATCTACAGTAGTGTTTGTATTAGGTTTTGTCTTTCTCTTTTCCTTTACGTTGTGCTTAATCTCTGTGCGCACAGTGATACCTATATCTGTGGTACCGGTGAGAAGCCAGCGGACTACCCCCCTCCTTTTGGCGCAACCCCCCCCCCCTCCCCCTGTGTCCTTCCTATTGCATTCTTTTGTCTTACCTCTTTCTATCCTATCCCCTTTCCTCTCTTACCCTTTTTTCCTGCTGATTCCTCTCTGACTATGGGCATTCAGGTCTTATCTTTAAACATGAATGGATAATAGTTAATAGTCCTCAGAAACGGAATTTCCTGTGGTGCGAGGCTTTACGAAGTCCAGCAGACATCCTGTGTATTCAGGAGACACATTTGTCATCTGTCAACCTTCCGCTTCTGCGCCATAGGAGATTCCCAATAATTGTCTCTTCAGAGTATCCTCGGAAAAAGAGGGGAGTCCTAATAGCGTTCAGTGACAAAATAGCAGTGACTATTCAGCAACAAATTATTGATCCCCAGAGCCGCTATATTATTATATTGGGTCTCATTGACAGTGTTTGTATACCGTAGTCAACCTGTACACTCCTAATGTAGGACAGAGGCGTTTTCTGAAACGAGTGTTAAAGAAAGTGGAGACTGTTAGACAGGGCTCCCTAGTGATTTGTGGGGATTTCAACTCAGTGATGTCGCCCTCGTTAGATTGCTCCTCTCCTACTCCCACACAGAGTTTTTCTTTAGAGTCCCTTTTGCCTGGCTATAATCTTTTTGATATCTGGCAACTACAGCACGCCTCGGAGAGGGATTATACGAATTGCTCGACGAGGTACCACTCCTTTTCGAGAATAGACATGATTTTGGTAGATAGAACGTTAATTGAGAGAGTGATGAACTCTGACATTGGTCTTCGGACATGGTCCGACCACACACCGGTCCGGGTGACCATTAGCGATGTTTTCCCGAAACATAATGATTTTGTATGGCGTGCCACCACTCATTTAATTGCGCATGATACCCACGCGGCTTGTTTGAAAAGTGTTCTTACTGAGTATTTTTCTTTGAATGTAACCACAGACGTTAGCCCTGCCACTGTCTGGATGGCCCAAAAGGCAGTCATACGGGGTTCCTTCTTTCAACTGGGGGCCACCTTAAAAAAACACAGGACTCTCGCTCTCAATGAGTCACTTAACAAAATTGCTTTTTCTCCTGAGGGAGACGCCCATTTGAGGGCCAAATGTCTGCATATGAGACGCCTGCTACTCCATGACTGAGAGGTCACTTAGAAAATCTAAAATGTCTTTCTATATGCATGACAATAGGGTGGGCTCGCTACTTGCGAAAAAGCTCAGACCGTGGTTTCTTAGGTATCGTATCTCTACTCTGACACACCCCAAGACCCTCCAACATCAAAAATCACCCCAACACATTGCTGATGCCTTCAGAGACTACTATGAAACTTTATACAATCTACATAACGATCCCCAATGCCCCCAGCCGCCCCAATCAGATATTGACGCTTTTCTTGCTTCTCACAATCTACCCCAACTTTCTTCCTCTGCTCTCTCTACTCTCAATTCACCCCTTACTGCCCAGGAGATAGTTGACGCTGTCAGATCTATGCCCACAAAAAGCCCCTGGACCAGATGGTCTTCCTAATGAATACTATAAGAGATTCCTACCGATTTTACTTCCTCACCTACTCCCTGTGTTTACCTTGGCTACTGAGACAGGTTCCCTTCCTGCAGATATGCTAGACGCACTGATAACCACAATCCCAAAACCATGGAAATCTCCTGAGTTGGCCTCTAAGAAAAAAAAAAAAAAAGAAAGAAAAAAAAAAAAATGATTCACAGAAATCGAAAGGGTACAAAACAGATAAAAGAGGCATGGTAACTGGATCAGTTGAGACTCCCTGTTCTGTACAGATCACTTTTCTCCTTATCACAGATAGGATTACACTAAAACTGACAACTTAGCCTCCCATTCCTGTTTAGATTGACCCCTGCAAAGGTCACAGGACAAGGCATTTCCAAAAACCTCTCCCATTTGTGTCAATAGGTCAGCTACAGAATACTGTTGCTTACGTTCATGGGGCTTGTTGTAAAGCATATGTCTACATCCTGTTGAAAATTGCTCAGGCAAGATGCCAGGCCTCATAATAAAAGCAAATATAGATGTATATCAGCTTACCCCAAAGTCCATATAACCAGGCACGGAGAAAGGCGCAGACTGCACCCCAACTAAATCAGCAAAATCAAAAGAACTCCAGCTCGGTACAGATCAGTGTGCCATCTTTAATCACATGACACTACACGGATCACAGGTACAAACAGGATGTGACGCGTTTCGCCCAGGTGGTGGCTTTACTCATTAGTAAGGCCAGCACCTGGCCGAAACGCATCACATCCTGTTTGTACCTGTGATCCGTGTAGCTTAATGTGATTAAAAATGGCATACTGATCTGTACCGTGCTGGAGTTCTTTTGATTTTGTCCCCTTAATAAGGTACAAAAAAATAAATACAATCAGAAATCCGAAACAGATTAAAAAGGAAAAAAAATTATCTGGCGTTAGTCAGAAAAAATTTATTAAATCTAGACGACACATACCTGGACCTGTCAGCAGCTTCCCGCCCTTGCTTACAACCCTGCTGCTGAGCATTGTGCTCAAACTGTTTACAATAATTTACTCCATTTTGTTTCTGTCTCTCTTACAGAACCCCATTGGAATTTATTCAACTCTTTAGAATGAACCATTCTTTCACCAATATTTTAAGGCAGACTGCATCGTTAGGTCCTTGGTGGCAATAGGATTGAATGAAACAGCTGAATTCAATGACAAAGTTGTCTCCCAATGTTTTTGCCCATAATTATATGTTGTGACATTACAGAAGATTTATGAAATATCAATTACAATTCTACTTTATAATTGTTGAGATACAGGTATGTATAAGATTTGACACGGTTTATTATTTACAGGACTAGTACACATACCAGTGAGCCAAAAAACTCCATCCTCTTGCCGATGGACTTTGAGGTGTTCCACTGAAAAGGCAACTGGTTCGGGAACAACTGGGGAGGGGTAGATACTTGGACCATCATCCTGTGACACAAAACATATCAGCAATTCGGCTATCTGTCTGGTTACAACCGTAGCGATTCCTTTTTTTTTTCTTCACTATATGATTGAATCCAGATGGTATAATGCACAACAGAAATGCTTTTAAGTAGGGGGAAGATATTCTACCTCTAAAGGTGGCCATACACCTTATTTTGCTAACTGATCCCCCTATACATGCACACTTGGTAAAGCTAATTCTTATTGTGTCCCACTGCATAGGAAAGTATAGCAACCTATGCTTTTCTACGCAATAATGGTAGTGGTATATGCCTAGTAATACTACAAAAAAAGATTTTTGTACTCACCGTAAAATCTATCTCATAGCCTTTATTGGGGGACACCTAACTGATGGGGTATATGCTCTTGCCACTAGGAGGCGCTGACACTAGGAAAAAAAGTCGGCTCCTCCCTGGCAGGATATACTCGCCCACCTGCAGTGATGTAATCAGTTTTGTCACAAAGCTGTAGGAGAAGCCAACAAAGACAAATGTCCAAAGGACCCTAGAAGGGAAACCCGGATGAACTATCCAAGAGACGGAAAAACAGTCCGGAATAAAAGACGAAGAAATGGGTGGGTGCGGTGTCCCCTTATGAAGGCTATGAGAAAGATTTTACGGTGAGTACAAAAATCTTCTTTTCTCAGTCGCTCTTCATTGGGGGACACCTAACTGATGGGATGTACCAAACCAGTCCCCTAGGGTGGGAAAAACAACCCCCGGAGAAAAGGAATCAGTCCCGAGACTGAAATCACATGTCCATAAGGCCTGCAGAAGAGCCCCCCCAGGCGGAGACACACTAGGCCCAGAAAATGGACTCCTGGAAAAACACCCGTCCCAGGAGCTGGCCTAGGACGCCAAGGGAAAAAGCCGACCCTGTAGAGACCCAAGGCACCCGGGTCATAAAGAGAGACAAGGAACCACAGGAAACAAAGAGAAGGAATCCTGCTCTGGAGAGGCCCGGAGCATGAGAGCAAGGACCTGAACAGCCGCAGACAAAAGAACCCCTATCCCAGGGGCCCGCCATGAGCACCCAGAAGGCAAAATAGTCATACTAGTGTAAAGCCGATAACCTGAACGCCCTCCAACTCTGGAGGACATAGACCCCGAAGGAAGAAAGGAGCGGCCAACACCCTGAAAAGAGGGGGAATCTCGGATACCAGAGAGACGGACAAGGAAACTGGAGACATAGAGCCACCTGGAAGATAAATCCCTGAAGAGTATGGGAAACAGACATCCTAGAAAAACTCTCTGGGCGACAAACTTCCATGAAAAAGTGGAGGCGTGCGGAACAGAAAGACCGCCCAGATTAATGGTATCGCGGGGGAGTCTTGGCCGGATCACTACACATGCCCAAGACATAAACCATCACCAAGGCCCCAGGAACCGGAAAAAAAAAAACACCAGAAAAGAAGGTACTCAACAGCTTCATAGGACAGGGTCCAAGCTGAGGAGACCAACCATTCCCCGACCCCGGTGGTCCAAGCACCAGAGCACTCTGAAGAAACAACCCGCCAGAAGGGAACGGAGGAAGAAATAAATGAGAACCTAGCTGGGATTCTCAGGGCCTGGGCACAGGAAGGATGAACCCAGAAGACTTTGGTGTCTGCGCAGTACAACTGGTACAGATAAAAGGGAAAAATCTTCCAGGGAGATTGTACCAGCTCCTCCACAGAGGAGAGTGCCAAGCTGCGTGAACAGCAGTAGATAACCAAAAGCAGAAAGAGAGGCAGGCTGCAATGGTGGACAGCGAGCCCACCAGCCTAGAAAGGAAAAGGCTCTGTTGAATGCTCTCAGCAAAAAAACAAATGAAACAAAGGTGGTCGAGATGAAAACTCAAGAAAAGACCCATGCCAAACTCCCTGATCCCCATATCCCCTGTAGAAAGGAGATTGGCAAGGCACGTCAGGCACAGTAGGAGCAGGGAAATGCTGCCCCACAGCCACGGAACAAGTACTGGGTGGACGGAGCCCCCCTGGCACAAACGGCAGCCAAAGTTGTCCAGAGGAGCCACCTTGTGTGCCCAGAGGAGTTGTAATCCCGTAAACTGGAGCTGGGCAAAGACCACAAGACGTGTTGAGAGCCGTTCCAGAGTGTGATGAGTAGGAACCTGAGTCATCCTGGAGAGAACCCCTGGAACACACACCCGGAGACATAGAGAGGGACTGAACCGACCCAGCAGGCCCAGAGTCAGAAAAGAAGTTCAAAACTGCCGCAGAACTGCGGAAACAATATACTAGAAACCCTGAGGCACACCCCACCAAACAAAAGGAAGGTGGGCCCTACACCTACAGGGCGGTCCTAGCATAAGTAGGAACACAGAAATGGGTACCCTACAATAGTAGTGGAGTACTAAAACTGTGGACATGAAAGAACCGCAGATATCCAAGGGACCCGCAGGGAGGGAGGTATGCCTCTAGCAGACCAACAGTGCAACCTGAGAAAGGAGAACAGAGTGAATGCTGCTGACACTGAAAAAGTCCCTGGGACTTACAGAAAAAAAGCCCACACCCCATCTCCTAATGGCGCCAGACCCCAGGAGATGAAGACAGAACCTCAGGAGATGAAGAAAGAATGTGGAGCAGGCAAAATGCAGACACAGTGTGACCTCTAGGTAGAAAGGGTCCCAAGAACCCACGGGTACACACTCTGCGGAACTACACCTGGAAAGGAGACACTGCACTGCAGCCGCAGCAGCGGCAGAAAATGGGAAGTTGACCAGGTGGATTAGAACCCCATGCAGACACAGTCTGGCTATGTGGCAAAGGGACCATGGCCATGCTGGGTCCCGCACATGGAAACAAACCGTGAGGAGAAAAAACAGCCTGTAGACAGAGCAGCAGGCAGCAGAGAGGGAACTGGCCAAGTAGGTAACCCTGTAAACTAGCATGTGGAGCAATGTATAAGGCCCATGGATAACATGGGGAGACACACAAAACTATGCTATGGTAGTGGGTAACCTGAACCACCGCCCATGGGGTGAAAATGTATGGTAGTTGACCAGACATAGTAAGTCCTGTGGAAACCCATCTGGTTGAGAGGTATCGAATTCCTGAGCATCCAGGGTCACTCCAATCAACCTCCAACAAAAACGGGGTACTGGAGTGTGGCCTAACCAAACGTCTACCCCAGTGGTGTAGAACCCCAACAGACAAAGACTGTCCGGCTGGAATCAATCCCAAATACTTGCAGGGACCCTGCTTCAGATCCCTCACCCAGCAGTGAAGGTACGGGGAAACCTGTCTAGTTCCACGGCAGCCCAGAGGTTAGAGACCAATGGCGGTGGAACCAGTGTAGACAACAGTCTGACTGAACAAGAACCCCCCAGGCATCTGACGAAAAGGGAACAAATCAGACAGGCGATAACTGTGCCCTTCGTCATAGGTGGGAGGGCGGGGAGACAGAGAAACCCCACCCTTTGGAAGATATAGGGAGGCAGAGGAGAGGAGCCGTGGAATGCATCCCTGACATCCTGCATAATGTTTCTGGGTCACGCAGGGTCAAGTAATACATATACCGTGCACAGAAAAGGAGTACTGGAACTCCAGTCGCAAAAACATCAGCCATGCGCCGTGTGAAAGACGGCAGAAGAAAAAATGCAGACAACTGTCTGGCTGGCTAGTATGGGCCCACAGTGGACAGTGAGTCATTCCGCAGACACCTCGCACAGCGGAGAGGTATCGAGACACCAGTCACAGATACAACGGCCGTGATATGTGTGACAGGCAGTATAGTAAACCAAGCAGACCGCTGTCTGGCTTACTAGTATGGAACCATAGAGAACTATAGAGAACATCGAGTCATTCCGTCTGATGGCTCACAGTAGTGAGGTACCGGAAGGCTAGACAACGATACACCCGCCAAGTGATGTGTAACAGATGGTGTCTGAAACCATGCAGACCACTGTCTGGATTAGTGTAATGGGTCCATAGAAGACAAGGAGTAAATTCATCGGCACCATGTACAGCAGTGAGGTAGCGGAATCCAGTTGCAGATACATCAGCCATATGCTGTATGACAGGCGGTGTAGGTAACCATGCAGATCACTGTCTGGCTTACTGGTATGGATCCATAGTAAATAATGGGACACTCCGACTGAAGCCTCACAAGCAGCGAGGTACCGAAACGCCAGCTGCAGATGCACCAGCAGTTTGACGTATGACAGGCGGAGTAGGCAACCATGCAGACCACTGTCTGGCTTACTGGTATGGGTCTGTAGTAGACAACGATTCATCCCATCGGCACCTCGCCCAGTGGTGAGGCAGCGGATCTCCAGCCGCAGATACATCAGTCGTTTAAAGTAAGACAGGTAGTGTAAGCCACCATGCAGACCTCTGTCTGGCTTACTGGTATGGGTCTACAGTAGATAATGGGACGCTCCATCGGACACCTCCAACAGTAGTGAGGTACCGGGACTGCAGCCGCAGATACAGCAGCCGATGATGTATGACAGGTGGTGTATCGGGCCCTCGCATCAGCAGGGGGGTACCGAGCGGGAGCCGCGGACGCGGCAGCCATGAAATGAGTAGTAGGTGACACTACCGTATGGCATAGTGATATCAGGTCTAATGCATGCCACGCAGGAATATTCCCGAGGACCGTGTTCTGGATGCAAAGAGATGGACTAGGTATGAGCAACCATAGAAATCACACTGTAATACAAGTGTTGGCCACCAGAGGGAACCAATTACCACCAAATGATCTAAATGACCATTTTTTATTTTATTTTAAGCCCCTGGAGGAGTGACGGCTCATAGCAGTGCTAAAAGTGCCAAGCCGCCGCCACGGGGCAATAGCGGGCTGGACCGCAAGCTCCTGCCGGGCTGCTGCGGCGGGAGCGAAGCACCGCTGCCCTCCCCGACCCCGCAATGGGGAAGGAGGGCGGGACAATAACTTCCAGCAGCGCGCGAGCCTCTGATCTCCCGGTGTGAGCGCTGAGACGGGGGGGGGGGGGGAGGAAAAGAAGCAGAAGGGCGAAACTATCCGCCGTAGCGCTGGGACAGTGGGATCAAGGAAACAGAGAGGCGGCCATGTGCCGCCAGGGAACTGGCCTCCCTGCGGCGAAAATTCTACAGCTCCCGCTGTATATCGCTGTCGGCTCGCACAGTGCAGTCGGCACCTGTACAGAGAAATAGCCGTCGAGAAGGAACAGCCAGGCTGTTCAGAAGTGAGCCAGCACAAGCTCCTGTGGAGGGAGCCGCTACAAAATGTCGGCGACTGTCCTCCACAGGACCTAATATGTATAAAACACTGCTCCCCCCAGGGGACCTGAGGGACCCCCCAATATGAACCCCCCCCCCCAATAAAGGACAGAGTCCCTAAGAACCCCCAATCCAGGACCCACAGGTAGAGGAAGGTAGGGAGCACAACGGGAGAGGGGGGGGGGGGGGGAATATATACTCACCTGTCTTCTTATACTCACCTACTATACTCAGCCAGTCTTATAGTCACCTGCATCACGTCATGCTGCTACAGACCAAGACGAGCAGGGAAAATAGGGGGGTTCCGGACCCAAGGTGCGACCCCAAAGTGCTGGCCATTGGCGGGAAGGGGTTAACAGTGCATTTGTATGTATATGTCCCGTGCCCCTTAGCCGCATGTTGGCGGGAACGGGTTAATGGTGCATTTGTATTTTATGTCCCGTGCCCCTTAGCCGCATATGGGGGAACAGGTAGCGCCATGCTCCTGAACCCCCACGTTAAAAAGGAAACAAAAGGGAATAAAGAATCTAACTAAACAGCCCTTACAAAAAAATTATAAAAAAAGACAAGGTCTGGAGAGCTCCAGACCTGTGTCTGACCTCCTAGATGACACTAGTTAAAACTGATTACCTCACTGCAGGTGGGCGGGTATATCCTTTCCTAGTGTCAGCGCCTCCTAGTGGCAAGAGCATATACCCCATCAGTTAGGTGTCCCCCAATGAAGAGGGACTGAGAAAACAGAAAATTTTGAGCTACATAGCCTCTTTATGTATGTGGTGCTTTTATGTTATGGATGTATCATGTGTTTTGCTGTATACATACAATGACTGTTTGTGCCTGTCATTTTCACAAGAAAACCATGTAATGCAGACTAGACAGTCTAAGGCTGCTTTCACACTGTGAAATAGTTCCGTTTAGGAACTTCCGTCACCAGTTCCGTCACTATATCGGCAAAACCCGGCCGTTACAAAACCCATGACGGCCGTGACTAAATTGCATTGCAGCCTATGGGGTTTTGTAACTGCCCGTTTGCACCCGTATATGCCCGTAATTCATTACGGGCATTATACAGTGACGGGACATCGTGGCGGAAAAATTACTGCATGCAGTCATTTTTCTGCCATGATGTCCCGTCACTGTATAACGCCCGTAATGAATTACGGGCATATACGGGTGCAAATGAGCAGTTACAAAACCCCATAGACTGCAATTTAGTCACGGCAGTTAGGGGTTTTGTAACGGCCGGGTTTCGCCGATATAGTGACGGAACTGGTGACGGAAGTTCCTAAACGGAACTATTTCACAGTGTGAAAGCAGCCTAAGTTCACATTGAATGGACCCTGTGCACAATAGACACCGCCAGGTGCAGACAGATCTCACTGACTTGAATAGGGTCAGTCTAGTGTCTGTTATTTTAGGTGAGTTGAGAAAAATACTTGACATGCACTATTTTTTTCTCAGTTCAACTCCCTTTAGCAGAGCTCAGCGGTGATTTGCACAAGCCCAAAGAATGTCACAAATTTATCAGTTGCTCATGCTGTTAAATTTTAGGAACTTTAGTTTGCTTTAAAGGGAAACTGACCCGCACCAACTTAATATGCAGGATATATAGTGCTGGTGACCCTTTTTCTAAAGAGGTTTACCTAATCCAAATATGTCCAGCTGTTCAGAAAGGATAAGCAAAAAAGGATTTATACTTATTTTCAGAAACTAGCAATGGGGGCATTTTAATTTCTGTATTATGATTGCAAATCCATGGTAACGCTCCCACTGCTAGTCTCTGCAAATTAGCATAAATACATTTTGTTCATATCTTCTGAACAGCTGGACGGATTCGGATGAGGTAAACAGAATCAACTGCACTAAAAAAAGTAACCACTTATCTTCTGAAATGTTTAGGGTTAAAAAGGGTTTTCTACCAGAAGGTAAATTACATTTAGGTTGTACAACAGATCAAACATTAAAGTTATGTTTTCTGTATGTTTTCTCAGTGCTAACATAGCTACATGACATAATAAAGGTTGGTCAGCATATGTTTGGTCAATTTAATACAACTCTGTGACCTACACATCAATTGCAAAAACTATTATATATTTTGTTTTGTTGGTACATTATTTAGTGTTGATACTCACTTTTAGTGTAATCCTGCTGTTGGTAACTTCAATAATCATAGGTAGTATTTCCGGAATCTGCTCATCCTCTAGGAAAGGTCCTATATGAGTTAGAGCAGAAACAGGCATCTCTGACCTGAAGTCTTGAATATGTAATCGTAAAAAGCCATTATGTACAGCAAGTGGAGAAAGGTGGGCTGCAGCAGGACCAAGATCAAACTTCAAAATCAGATGTGGAGAAGATTTTGTTGTAACAGGGGGACTTGCTAAAAGATCTATTAAAATATAAAAAAGGATAGATTTAGAGTATCATACACTGCAAAATGAGAATCAAATTACTTAACACGTTCTTTATAACTTTAATGCAAACACAAGGGTGAGGGACAGCTGGGCATATTTTATGAAAAACTATGCATGGACAACAGAATACTATTAATTTGTTTTTATGTCAGTGCATTTCTATTTATACACTAAGTTTTAAATATGATTTTCTGTTCCTGTATAGAGGTGTAACTTTGTTTGTTATTTGCCTCTGGACACCTTCGATATTTGTATGCACTAAGTATTCCACTGCGTAATTTTTCGATTGAGCATGTATAAAGTATTTTAAATATTACTGCACGTCCACAACATTATTATTGGGAACAACAGGGGGTGCCAGTATCGGACTCTATTCCTTTTAATATACGGTATTTATGACACTATAGAGGGATTGCATAAGCTATAGGGTACGTTCACATATGGGTATTTTCTGCTGCAGATCTGCTTAGTAGATTTTGCTACCCATTAAAGTCAATGAGCAGCAAATCTGCAGCAAAAATATGTATGTGTGAATGTACCTTTAATGTATATCTTATTGTGCAGCAATTTCAAAAACTAGGGTTTCCTTCCAGCCCTCTTGCA
Organism: Hyla sarda; assembly: GCF_029499605.1. NCBI lineage: Eukaryota > Metazoa > Chordata > Amphibia > Anura > Hylidae > Hyla > Hyla sarda. Next base: position 308,146,604 of record NC_079190.1, on the reverse strand, counting down.
GGGAGCATATGGTATGTGTTCACACTGGTGTGGTTCTGTGTGTCAGTCATTGTTGCTGTGGTGCTCAGTCTGTGGGCGGCGCGGCCCAGAGCTGGGGGCTTGGTCAGGCAGCAGTGTGTCATCACTGCTGCTTGGTGTTGCAGCAGAGGTGTCCGCCGCCTGGCTACGTCAGTGTTAGTTAATAAATATTTTTTCACAAATATGGATGCTGGAACCTCTAACTTTGTTCTACAAGAGAAGGATCCTGTGTGTGGAGGCCCTAACTATATTATGAACGGGGCATTACTCCATTCTCACATTTACCTTTTAAATCTTCCAATTTCTTAGCACAGCTGATGTCTAAAGCTTTAACAGTAACAGACAAATCATCCTCAAAAAGCCGTGAAACAGAGTAAACATTGTAAAGGGCCACTGTAAGAATCTAGAATAAAGAACCAAAATGTACTGTAAGTCAACAAAAAATTCATTGATTCACACACACACACACACACACACACACTTGTTTTTAACTACTATTTGACATCCATTTCAAACCTGCTGTGGTTCAGGGCCTTCTGTACTTTGTGATGCATCATCTTGTTCTGGTAAAACACTTTCTCCGTCGACAATCATTTCTAATTTAAAAAACAACAAAAACAAAAACAATGAGAATTTGGGGAGAACTTACCAATATTGTTAAATGTTACCAAAGAGTGTGCACAAAACTTGGTCCACAACAAAAACTGGATAGATTTTGCACACAACAACCAATCACAGCTCAGCTTTTACTTTACCAGAGCTTGTTAAGATAAGGAGTCTGAGCTGTGATTGATTGCTATGGACAAAATCTCTCCAGTTCTCTCTACAGTTTAATAAATCAGGGCCACAGAGTTTTGAAGAAAGATGCCACAGCAGTTTTCTTGAGACAAAACTAGGAGTGAATCAAACAGGAAGTAGTACAAGTATCCTGGTGCACTAAGTCACATCGCATCTGGACATCCATTTACAGCCATTGTCCTTAAGGGGTTAAAAAGATATGTAAAAAAAAAAACCTACTATGTAATGTGCATAAGTAGGAAGCATCTATCTTGGTGGTTAGGATTGAACAAATCAGCATCTTGGGCTACAGATTTAGCAACTTAGAAGAAATATTCCTGTTTGCATCCCATCGAGCTGGATATTCCTTGCTTTTGCTACTAATTGAGACCGGAGGCATTGCCAGTTAGTCCGTGCGAGGTGTGGGAGACATTGCGGAGGTGAGCCGTCTAATCTGCTTGACTATTGTCTACACCACAAGATCGCTGGTTGGTAATGGCTTTCATGGCAACCAGGGGACTAATGAAGGCCCCCAGCTTTGCCATGTATGTGCATCTATTCGTCCTTGTCAGCATTATGTTAATAGGCATTAATAAAGTAGTAGTGAATGTATTGTATGAGCAATCAGAATATTGTAAGTTAAATATATAAACATACACATTTTTTCCGATAAAAAAACCCATTCATATAAAGCATAAAAAAGACACAAATGTGTTACAGCCACATGCATATTCACCAGTCTAATTATTTTTCCAGGGATTTTTGCTAAAAAAAAGTTATTAAAACTTATATAAACTGCAAAATAGTGTCATTAAAAAGTACAATTGTCCTGCAAAAAATAAGCTTCAATGCAGCTATGTCAACAGAATAAAAAGTTACAGCTCTTGGACAATGGAAAAACGAAGAGAATCGTATGAACTTGCCTGCATCTAATTTTAATATGAAATTCTCAGTAGTTTCACTGTCCAAAGACAACACATCCAGACCATCTATAGAGAGAGTATCTAAAGACTGTGTACGAATGAGGGCTGAACTCATCCGATTATGCGGCATATCAACATCTCTAAAAAAAAAAAAAAAAAAATTATATATATATATATATATATATATATATATACACACACATATATATATATATATATATATATAAAATATATTGTCAATATCATGTACTAAACAATATAGATGGTAAATTATAAAAAAAAAAAGAAATTATAATAGAAAGGAAAAGAAAACAAGTGTTATCAGAAAGAAAAAGTAATCAAGATGACAAGACTAGGGAAAAGTAAAAACACACCATTGAGAGAAATACCAAAAATGTGAACACCAGTGAAAAATGTTTAGGTGAAGTAGCACACACTTATGTTTTGTATCACTCAGAAAGCGCTGCATACGTTCCTTTCCAAGGCTAAAAGTCTCACGGGTCAAACCAAGTGTGCTAAGCAAAGTGTCACGTGCAAACTCCTTCCCCAGTAAAAGGTCTTCTTTTGTCTGTACAGCTTCAACCTTCCCCAGTAGTCTGTCTTTTATCAAATCATCTTTTTCTTCATTATTGTTCTGTTGAGTCAATACATCCTCAGGTTCTTTGCCTCGCTCAGGACAAAGAAAAGTATCTACAAGTTCAATTTTATTTGTTAGTTGTGTCTTGTTTGCTCCTTTTTCACAAGTCATTGCCTCTTTCACCAGTTCAGATCCTACAAGACTGCTCCTTTCAGAGTCTTCTGGTTGCACGGGGGATACAGGGGAGATTGAGGCAGGAAGTAAAAGAGAAACAGTGACAACTGGTATTTTCATTCCAACACATATTTTCATATGGTGGGAAGGGGACATATGTATTAAAAAATCCAACTGTGAATTTGCTGTTTGTTTCAAGTTATCAATTAAAGCCTGCAACTGTTCCTGAAAACGTAACATGGTTAGGTAATGATAATGATTCAATTGTAGTCGTATTACATCATCCACATTGATAATGATTTGAAGCTCTAGTTCAGGAAGTAAAAGGCAGGCCAGGGCTGTAAAAGGCATATGATGTAACAGTATCTCATGCTTAACAATCCCTCCCTCAAAATGAAAAGACAAGCCAGCACTGTGTAAAGTCCACATTGATGTTTGTTGAGTATCAGAAGATGGATACAAGTGGGAAAGAAATACTGGATGCAGGGGTCCTGGAGGCCAATGAAAATCTTCATGTGCTGCAAAGGATCGAAAGATGCTTTGAAGTAGATTTAGATTTGAGCCTGGTGCCTGACGTGTGTTAGTGAGGGTAACTGAGGAGAGATGGGCACAAATAGAAGATGGTCTATCAGGTGGACTGTAGGCAGGAGCTGTCACAGGAAAACTAAGCTGTAAGAAAGAGGAGATAGAAAAAAAGGAAATGATGGTGGAAAAATAAAGCAATTTAATTTTAATTTAACAAAAAATGAAGACAAACCTTAAGGTTGAATCCATCTAGACGCACATCTCTATCCTCCATTGCTCCTTCATTCACCATACTACTTACATCTGTTAACTGCTGTAAGTAATGTGACAAATCTAGCATAAAAATATTTAACCAAAGAATGGACTGGGTAGCAAGGTATAGAAGCAGACCATGGAGCTGTATGTATAAAGCAGGAGGAGGAACTGCAATAAGAGAAAATTACTAAGATCAGAAAAACAGACACATACAGACACATAGAGACAACTATAAGGCTGGGACCACAAACAGCATTTAAAAAAAAATAAAAAATAAAAAAAAGGATCATCGCAATTTATTGACTACTACCTGGAAGACACTCTCCTGGTAGACGGTAATACTCCATGTATTGGAGATGGACAGCAGAAGAAGCACTTGGAATATGATGGCATGAAAGAAGAGGTGGTCTTTCAGGGGTCTGTCCAGATGAAGATACCTTTAAAATAAAAGTAACTGCAATTACATAGAATAAAAACTAACAAAAATTTACAGTTCAGGAAGCCTGTTAAACCACAATGCACCAAAGATACAAGATAAAACTAGACAGAAAGACAGACAGAGATAAAGAGATAGATAGATCAAATACACACATACAACATTTCAGGCTGCATCCAAACAGCACAGTAACACACCAGTCCGACATATTCTATTTTCCTACCTGATGAATATCCAAATCATCAATCCTAATAAGCACAGAACGAAAGTAGAGAGAAGGTTGCTTTGCATTCCCTGTTTACATATGAAAAAGAGATCCTAGTTAATTAAAGAGAAGGAATCTGAACAAAATAAACAATGTAAAAAAAAAAACATAAAAATGGTACCTTGCTCATTATTTGGAGAAGGAATTTTTCCTAACATGCTAACGTTAAAGTCTTCCTTGGCTTGTCTTTCTTTTGTAAGATCCTGAGTCCACTGCTCGCAAGTAGTCATTACAGGGGAATGACGATTCCAATGGGCACAGCTCTGTCCTATGAGATGAAGCACATGTTATTGTATATGCTTTTGCTAATTTGTGTCGCATAATGGTCATAAGGTTTAGTGAGGGTGAACAGGCTGACAATTTCCCTTTAAATAATTTAGGCATTAAATAAACTTCTTTGTCTAATGAGTAATGCGGCAGCCTGTAAGTCGGTCACATAGAATAATACAGTATAACACTAAATATGTAATTTGGGGGGGGGGGGGGGGGGGATAGTACATGAACTTCCTCCCATGGACTTTACAATAAATAAAAAATATTTTATATTAATACGTAGCCATTACTGCAGCATTATATGACAATTGAAATACTACATTTAAGTCCATATTATAAATAAATAAACTACATTTAGAATGTAGTGGTGGTGGTCCAACTGTTTGGACCTTCATCAAATCACTAAAATGGGCAAGCCCAGTGGGTACTCCACTGACCAGCGTTTGGAACTAAATGTTCTGAACACTGTTTTCACACTGCGGGGTTCGGCCACTCCCCTCATGACATCAAAGCCACGTACCCAGTACCAGTTTATGGGAGGGGGTGTGACGGCGTCATGCCCCCTCCCTTTGACTTGCATCGACATCCTGAGGGACGTGGCCGACCCCTGCAGCGTGAAAACAGCGTTCGGAACTAGTTCCGGACGCTGACCAGTGGAGTACCCCTTTAAAGAGAACCATGGTTAATCGTGTGTAATCTAAAACCATTTAAAGCCAGTAGCAAAAGTAAAAAACAGCACAGCACTCAATCGTTTCTGATTGTAACAGATTTTAACTTTTTTAAAGGAGTACAATGGTAGTTTTTTTTATTTTTTATTATTATTCTCTGTGCTCTGGCTGCAAAACTATACAAAACAAACTTTAACTCACCTGCCTAAGTTCCCCCCCGTTGCTCCGATATCAGTGTCCCGTTCTCCAGTTCCTGTCTTCCTCCAGTTCCTGCGGGTTGGCGAGTCCCACTGCTCTTAGCGTATCACCGGCTGCAGCGGGACAATGCTGCATCCTGTGATATGCTGAGAGCAGTGTGACTCACCGACCCGCTAAAAGCGGAAGAAGACAGGGACCGGAGAACGAGACCGATATCGGAGCAACGGGGGAATGTAGGCAGGTGAGTTAAAGTTTGTTTTGTATAGTTTTGCAGCCCGGGCCCAGGGAATAATAAAAAAATAAAAACACACCATAGTACTCCTTTAAATATACCTCAGCAAACTACACAGGGCAATGAAACACACACATATAAAAATTCTTCATACCTTCTTTGTGGGTAGGATAATAGTCTAAAATGATTTTCCGGAAAGTCATTTGTACCGCTCCTCCGGACACTAAATAGAAACAAACAAGACTATTATGTCTTTTTTATAACACAATTAGAATTAAAAATGTGAGAAACCAAATATCTATTAAAGACGTAGCATGGCATACTCTACAACTGAATCTGACATTGGGCTTGGAAGCAACTTCAAGCTAGGCACCATAATTGATGAGGCAACCATCTCGCATGCAGCATGTTTCATGTATCAGTCAAATTAACTGAAACAGGACCCATGCACAATACTCACTGGGCATCTGATAATTGTGTTGGCAACTGGAATGTCAAGCATGGAATTATTCTGCATCAGATTTCAGATCGAATGAGAGTTATTCCTGATTTAATGCAACTTTAGATGTCATCTCAAATCTGCTACTAAATCAGCATACACCGGTTCAAGCAACATCTGCTATATACAGTATGTCAACAATACATGCTTGTATACAAGAAAATGTGTACACAAAAATACAGTAACATGTCAAATTTTAATGGGACAAAAATATGCCATGAGAATTACCTGTTTATTAATTATTCTTATAACGTTGACTCAAAGTTGCCTATGCTTCCATTAAAATTGGGTTTTCCAACTAAGCAAAGTTGGTAAAATCAGTAATGGAGTACAAATGTGCTGTATTTTAGGTCAAATTAACTATATTCCTGCATAGTTCTTCTCCCCCATGGATCTGATCACTTCCTTGTTTCCTCTCAGAACTGTGACCATGCTCCTGCCATGCAACAGGGCACACACTTTCCTAAAATCTGCTTTGCTTATATGAACAGTGAAGACCACTTGCCAATACTTTCAAATGAAACTGACAGCCTGTTCAACTGCACTAAACCCAATGCACTTGGTTATAGTGTGGAAAACAGGAGTAACACTATCTCTCACTTACATGAATCAGTCCAGTAGTTCCAAAGTTATGCCCGTCTGTTCTATGCTAACTCGATTTTGTGCACCATGAAGGTGGGGAGCAAGCCTGCCGAGCTTCCCAGCCTTCTCAATATGCCATACAATGCCTGCCTCTGAAATAAATATGCAATTTTCTTCATTCCAACATCCTAGTGACATGAGAACCTGCGGGCACATGAGGGATCTGCTATGGCACGGCTCAGTCGCTACAGCCTAAAGAGCAGCACCTGCACTCTGCTACAATAGCAGAGCACTTACGTGACCATGGGCTCTCACATCACTAAAACATGAAAATGAAGAAAATGGCATATTCATATCAGGGAAGGGCATATTGAGGAGGCAGGGAAGCTCGGCATGCTGGCTTCCCGCCTACATAGCGCACAGAAAACCTTAACAAGAGAACAACAGGGAGGCATAACTTTGAAACTACTGGATCGATTTATGTAAGTGACATCGTTTTACTCCTGTTCCCCCGCACTATAACCCAGTGTTTAAAAGATTGCAGTTAGAGATGAGCGAACTTACAGTAAATTCGATTCGTCACGAACTTCTCGGCTCGGCAGTTGATGACTTATCCTGCGTAAATTAGTTCAGCTTTCAGGTGCTCTGGTGGGCTGGAAAAGGTGGATACAGTCCTAGGAGACTCTTTCCTAGGAATGTATCCACCTTTTCCAGCCCACCGGAGCACCTGAAGGCTGAACTAATTTACGCAGGATAAGTCATCAACTGGCGAGCAGAGAAGTTCGTGACGAATCGAATTTACTGTAAGTATGCTCATCTCTAATTGCAGTTGAACTGAGCACGTGTGACTGTTTTAATGAGTGGTAACCAAAGGTCAAGGCCGGTTTTAGACAAAGTGTGGCCCTGGGCATAACTAAAAGCGGGGCCCCAAATGCTAAAATATTGTAACAACAATACAGTCACGTTCAGACAATTCAGGTAGAGTGGCATGCTAGGAACATTGTTAGTCTTAAACAATCAGGGGCACATGCCACAAGAAATATGTCCCCTCTAAAAACACACAAAATATTTATATGCATAGTTATCAATAGTTATCAAATAATAACACTACAGTGGTGTGGAATTCATTTCACCTAACGCCGAGGACTTTTAGTTCCAAGCACTGGGCGGGTGCATTTTTTTCATGTTTAGCCCTGCTTCAGGCAAGCTGCAGAGCCAGAGAGAAGGCCAGTGGCAGCTGCCAAACATATCTAGTGTTCACACAGCGGAATGTCCGTGCGGAATTCCACAGGAATATTCTGGATGGACATTCGGCTGCAGGAGATTGCTATTGATTTCAATGGAATTCTGCTGCACTGTTTCCATGGTGGAATTTCCGCTACAAAAACATGTTTCTGCCATGGAAATCCCGATTCCGGAGTCCACAAAAAGAACAGACGTGTCTATTCTTTTTGTGGATTTAGCTTTGAAATGCATTGCCATCTATTTCCAAGCGGTCCTAGCAAACTATTCAAATGTGCGAAAAGTCCTCACGTGTTTTCCAGATGGCAATTCCGGACATTTTACACTGTGTGAACATAGCCTTACAACCACAGCTATCCCTGCATGCCCCCTCTACAAAAGATTACTGGCCTAAAGGGTATGGAGTGATGTTCCACAGGTGTGGAGTTAATTTACTACATGTCCCGTTTCTTTAAATAGCACAGGGTAATGTGGTGGCCCAGTACAGAATCTGTCATTCTGTACACCTGCCCACACACATGGCATAACATCCCACAAATTTCACACACGTTCCCACACCACAGACCTGGCCTCTATACGTTATTTCCCACCCTCAGACTTCCGTCCAGAGTCCCAGCTGACTGAGCTCACTCGGGGCTAGCATCATGCTGTGTCCACTGCGCACACGCAACTTCTTGCTGTCTACTCTACCCACCATCTGGTACTAGTGTACCAGAATGTTATGTGACATTGAACAACATCCGTTGACTGGACATTAGGGGTGTGAATCGTCAAGAATTTGGCGATTCGATTCGAATCGCGATACCAGTGTGGCGATTCGATATATATCCCGATATATCGCGATACCGTCTAGGTGACGATACATCGCGATATATCCCGATACATCACCCACCTGGGAGCATCCATAGATCCCAATAGACGCCGCTGTCAGCTTTGACAGCGGCGATCTAGTACTCCGGTGCTCACTTTTCTCATGTTATCCCGTCCGGGCTGCAAAATAAAAGAAAACGCACTTTATCTTACCTGCCTACGCTCCCCCGATGCTCCGGTACAGGTGTTCCGTCCCCGGGCTGTATTCTTCTTACTTCCTGTTAGCCCGACACATCACATGGAGCTTCAGCCTATCACCAGCAGAGGCGGGACATCGCTGCGGCCAGTGATAGGCTGAAGCTCCGTGGGACGTGCCGGGCTAACAGGAAGTAAGAAGAATACAGCCCGGGGACCGAACACCTGTACCGGAGCTCCAGGGGCTCATTGGCAGGTAAGAGAAAGTGCGTTTTCTTTTATTTTGCAGCCCGGACGGGATAACATGAGAAAAGTGTGCACCAGAGTACTCCTTTAATAGCCAGCCGCGGCGATTGCCGCATGCTGGCTATTAGCGGCGGCCCCCGGCTACTGAAATCAGCCGGGGGTCGCCTAGTACGGAGCGGGCACGAGTCGGAGCCCGCTCCATACACCCAGAGCGTCGCCATGTCAGATCCGGCCTGCCCGGCTCCACAAATGTGGAACTTTTATCTCCTGATGCCCAGGACAGGACATGCTGTTCCAGGCGTCCGGAGATAAAAATTCCACATCCCTAAAAGAATCGATTCAAAAATATTTTGAATCGATTCAGTATCGACAAATGAAAAAATCGCGATTATCGCGAGAATCGATTTTTTCTTACATCCCTACTGGACATATATATATATATATATATATATACACACACACATACATACACACACAGTGCCCAACTGTCCACCGACCAGACCACTGACTACAGCAGTGACATTTCTATAGTGGTGCAGATTTGCCTTTCAGCAGTGGGAACTGTCTTACCCAGCTTTTCCAGGCTCCAAGATGGCACATATGCTGACAGCAGTGTTTGACAGTCAGACCCTGTAATGATTACAGAGTAAAGAGTCTTTACAGGGTCTGACTGTCACACACAGCTTTCTCAGGCTCCTAAATGGCACATCTGCTTAGAACTGCAACCATATGACCACTATTTAAGGAATCATATGATTTCTTAAGTTTGCATGTGAATAAATGGATCCAGCTATATGAAGACATGCAATTCAGGAGAACAGAAAAGCTAGATGAGAATATCTGACCTAGTTTTTCCATGCTCTTGAATGGCATATCTGCTTATAGCTGAATCCCTTTATGCACATGCAAACTTCAGATCATCATATAATTATCCCTGCAATGGTGGCCATGTGGTTTCTGTACTAAGAAGATGTGCCATTCAGAAGCCTAGAAAAGCTGGTGGATAATGTAAATGGGGTTATTTGCATAAATAAAAGAGCTAGCAAGATTGGACACACATGTTGCAGGGAGTGGGCAGGATTGGACACACATGGTGGGAGGGGACAGTAATGGTCAGAAATTTATTGGGAGCAGACGCAGCACTGTAATAGTACCTTACAGTAAGTGGGCTATTCCTGCGTAATGCTATACTATTACAGTGCAGTGTGAGTAATTACACCTGTGCCATAACTTGCAGGTGCCTGCAGTATTATACAGCTGATGCCCGACCTTTTGGCTAAGATCAAGTGTAGTACCTATTCTGTTAGTTGGCAGTGTAGGGAACCACACAGTAGGACAGGTGTACCAGGGATGGATGTGGAGGACAGCAGTCATCTCTTATGAGATCTGTTCCTGCTGGATCTGGCCTTAAGGTCCGGGTAGAGTGAAGGCCGAGGTGCACAAGTGCCCTGGGAGTGGTGACCCCAAGGTGCCCGGAATTCACTTGGGATTGGCAACCCCACGTGAAGGAAAGCACGTAGCACACACTTTTTCTCCCACTCTTCTGGGCACTCACCCTTACTATCCTGGTCTTTCAGCTAGGATTGGGGAATTTTTATAGATCCGGTCAGATGTCCAGGCAGTATTAAACACTGCGCACATCCACATTTTTTTTTTTCATTGTGTCCACTTTTTGTGTTCTGTTTGTTCACAAGGATCTGGTAGGGTGCGGTAGACCTTCTGGGTAGCCATGAGGCTCCTCACCTCCCTGCAGGATGCCAAACCGGTTTTACTGGTTCCTTGGTGACAACCTGGTTAACGCCTAGTTGTCCGCCGGGAACACATTGTACCTGGAACCTTGCAGGTGCCTTTTGGCCCGAAGACGAAGGGCTTGGTTTGTTGGGGAGCCTCTCTCCTTTCGGAGAAGGGCTTGCGATAGACCGCATCCTCGTGCACATTTTTTTGTGTGAACACTTGCACTATTTACTTGCACTTGGGTATTTTGAGAGCACGTACCTCGGCTCTTCAATAAAATTATACAGCTGATGCCCTGCTCAAATGGGGTTATGTAAATATCACCATAAGCAGCAATTACATTCACTGATAATATTTATGGTGTAATCACGCCTTTTATTAAATTTACATACACACATACGTGTGATTTGTAATCATTATGGGCCTTACAGGGTTGTGCAGTGTCGCTCCACTGGGTATGGAGAGACACTGCTGTGTTCCAGACGGCAGAGCTGCTGCAGTATGCTGATTGCGGCTCCCCTGCCCGTTGGTACGCAGCTCCCCACTGCATTTTTATTATGCACCAAAAATTAAATAAGTGTAATAATCATCTACAGTGGCTGAGTGCCGTTATTTTAATCTGCCTTATGATTGTTTGATACCCTGTTACTGAGCACCACCCTGAATGTAGATAGCGGTAAATGTTTTTGCACACCCTATATGTGAACACTACTTTATTACACCGATAGTGCCAGACCACCTCTACTATTGTAAATACATAAAGATATTCACACATACATAAACACATTATTGTGTATGTTTGCAAATTGTGTATGAGTGACATATACAAAATCTAAAAAAGTAGAGAGGTCACTCTAGGTCACTAAATAAGATATGGGGGCAGGGCTTTAAGCTTCATGGGGCTGTACACTACCTCCCATCCTCTTCCTCTCAACTGCTCAGCTGTGTTACACCAGCAGCAGAAAGACGGAAGAAGAGAGGAGACAGGGGAAGGGGGGTTCTTAAAGCAGAGCACCGACAGAATGAACCTCTGCTGTTATCAGTAATCCGCTACAGCGAGGTGCACTCCCAAATGCTGCACTCTGCCCAACCCATGTGAGTCAGGGACGCTGCAGAGGCCCTCTGGTGTATGGGGCCCAGGGCAAATGCCCTGTTTGCCTACCCTAACAACGGCCCTGCCAAAGGCAGCAGGTTATCAAAACAATGCAGTAACATGGGGGATTACTAAATCTCTCTCAAACAGAACATTTTCAGAAATATTTGTATTAAAATATTTTTCATTTCAAATAATGCATCAGTTTAGACCTATTTTTCTTTATGAGATAACCCCTTTAACACATAATGGAAATGTACACCATGGGCAGCCTTCTAAATGCTCTGCTCCCTTTACAATAAATAGATTGCACTAGCATCACCTTGACATGCCCTAATAGACCTCCTTGCTAGTATTTCCCCTACAGAAAATAATGCTTTGCAATAAAAATATTGATTTAATTTGAAAGTAGCAGATCATAAAAAACCCACACATATGGTATTACTGCAATTTGTTAAGTAACTATATTATCAATACCAAACAGCATAAAAAAAAAAAAAGTCTTCAGCAAGTACATAAACCTTAAATGGGCACTGTCACCAATTTTTTTTTAATATGTTGTAGTACTTATGTACTACAACATAGCTCTAATATACTTTCATTATTTTTTATTAAAATAGTTTATTTTATATTTGAAAACCAGCCACTAGGGGTCTCCCTCCTAGTGGCCGGCTGCAGCCTGACGTGACGTCACGACTGAATTAGGACCGATGCCGGCCGGGCAATCGGTCCTAATTCAGTCAGCCAATCAGCCTGCGCTCACTCCCTGCCTGTCAGACAGGCGGGAGTGAGCACTGACAGCACAGAGGATGCGGCTCCCTGGCCTCGCATGCCAGCCCCGCCTCCCGGCCTCAGGAATGCCCTGCACTTCAGTAATTGATTTTTGGGGTGTGGGGGGGCGGGGGGCTTGTGCGATGGTGGCGGCCGTGGGGGGTGGTGGGATAGAGCGGGTTGCGGCACTTCGGTAATTGTTTTTTTTCGGGGGGGGGGGGGGGGGGGGGGGTAGAGCGGGTGGCGGCCGTAGCAAAGATATATTGTTTTCACCACAGTGTGCCTCCATTTGTTTCCCCACTACAACTCCCAGCATGCCCTGACAGCCAATAGATGTCACGGCGAGCTGGGAGTTGTAGTGGTGAAACAGCTGGAGGCACCCTGTGTATATGAACATGAACTAAGGGCGGAAGTGTCGGCCTCAGCAGGCATCAGTGACATCGCGCCTGCTGGGGAAGTTTGCCTGGTAGTGCGCACACTACCAGGCAGACAAAAAGCCATTTTTAATATAGTAAAAAAAAAATTGAAGGCAAGGAGGGGGTTAGGGATAGATGGACAATAGGAAGGGAGAGGAAAAAAAAAAAAGGATGGTGGGAGCTACCCTTTAATGGAGATATCCCATGCAGATCTTTTTTCTGCCATTATGACTGGACTGCCAAATAAAAAAAAATAAAAAAATAACTTGTTCCCTCTGTGCCCGGTATCGCCGCTCTAGTCCTCCAGTGCCATCTTCTTCCTGGTAGCCCGTGGTCAACACGTCACACTGCGGCTCAGCTTATCGCTGCCCCCAGCGATGTCCTGCCTCGGCCAGCAATAGGATAAGCGGCAGTGTGATGCACTGAGACCCTGTGACCATTGCCGGTGGTCAATGTATTACACTGCCGTTCAGCTAATCGCTGCCTGAGGAGTGAAATTGCTGCGCCGACAATTAGCTGAACCGCAGTGTGATGCGTTGATCATGGGCATCCAGGAAGAAGACAGCAGCGGTAGACTAGACTGGGCATCAAGGGAGTGTCGGCTGGTGAATTTCTGTTATTTTCGGTTTTCTTTCTTTTATATTCTGGCAGCTCAGGCATAATAGAAGAAAACAGTTCTGCATGGGATCTCTCTTTTAATAAGGCATTAGCAATAGAAAAATATTAAAAGACTGGCATTTAAAATGCAGTGACAAATATTTTTCCATTAAATATGCCTTTATTTGGCAAAATACTAAGCAATCAAAAAAATCTATCCATCTCTCTCAATCTTTTTTTTTTCTTTTCCCTCAGCCCTCTACCACCACCAAAAAGTGAATAAAATAAAGAAAAAAAGAAAAATAAACAAAAAGAAAACATCATACTGCTATTGCGATGGGAAAATGTATTGTCCCAGTACAAATGTTTCAGCTACAATGCTAAAAAAGTTATCAGGTGGCTGTGTATCTTCATGCAGAAAACATGTATGAAAAGTAAGGCTGCAACGATTAGTCAATAAAATTAAATAGCAGGATTCGTTAACGAATCCATTATCGAATAATCAGACGATTTATTTTAAATGGAAAGAGGCGGTGCCACAAACCTCAGAGTAGAACTTGCAGGTGGTTATGAAGCTGCTGGGAGGTGGTCAAGCACTATGCCTGTTGGTCCCACAAATCCTGCACCACGCAGACTCTGCAAGTTAAGAGAGTTCTGGAGCACTGATCGGATGCCATGTCCCTGTGTGCACCCCCTCTGCCCCAGCCCAGGAAGTGAGAGCTGACACACAGTGCAGAGCATACCAAGCGGCCAGGGGGGTGCGCACACAACTCCTGCACCTCTATTCCTCATATATAAAGCTTATCTGCATCCGCTATCATTTATGTAGTGCTCCTGAAATGTATTATCATTCTTTCAGGTAACCATTAAAGGGGTACTCCACTGGAAAAAAAAATGTAAATCAACTGATGACAGAAAGTTAAACAGATTTGTAAATTACTTCTATAAAAAAAATCTTAATCCTTCTAGTACTTATAAGCTTCTCTATGCTCGACAGGAAGCTCTTTTCTTTTTGAATTTCCTTTCTGTCTGACCACAGTGCTCTCTGCTGACACCTATGTCCATTTTAGGAAGTGTCCAGAGTAGGAGCAAATCCCCATTGCAAACCTATCCTGCTCTGGACAGTTTCTGATATGGACTGAGGAGTCAGCAGAAGCACTGTGGTCAGGAAGAAAAGAAATTCAAAAAGAAAATAACTTCCTGTGGAGCATACAGAAGCTTACAAGTACTAGAAGAATTAAGATTTTTTAATAGAAGTAATTTACAAATCTGCTTAACTTTCTGTCATCAGTTGATTAAAACAAACTAACAAACAAACACACGTTTTCCAGTGGAGTACCCCTTTAATAGCTGTGAGGACAAGAAATAAGCCCACCACCCACTGTGGTTACAGAGTGGTATAGGCCAAGCAGGAAGTGCTTTGCTGTGCTTGGTACCCACGTGGGTGGTGATCTGCAGAGGGGTCAAAGTTGGAGGTGACAGGTACTTCTATGTATACTGCTAGAAATCAGGGCATGGTATAGAATCTATACCATGCCCTGATCTCTAGCTGTATACATAGCTATATTATAGAAATGTATAAGGAATAGATCAGGGCATGGTATAGATATATATACAGCTAGAGATCAAGGCATGGTCAGATGCCCCCTGTATAATGCACCCTGATCATGGCTCATGCTGCCACAGTGACCCAGACCTCACCTCTGCACATTGCTTTACACATGTGGGTATGTGCAGGGCATTGCACCAGAGTGTCTGTAGAACTACAGACACAAGGGTGTCTGCATATACCCCCATGTGTATAGGAGTGTACAGATTAATCTAAATATATATATATATATATATATATATATATATATATGCAAAATAAAAAATTGTTGCAGTATCTTGTAATACCTTTTTTAATGGACTAACAGAATTTTGGAGAGGCAAGCTTTCGGGATTCCTCCCTTTATCAAGTCAAAAGAAAATCTAAGCTTATAATCAGAAGACACGCAGGTTACATCTCACAATAGATACTAAGATAGGCCATAAATTGTCTAGCTAGAGTAACATAGACTTAATAGATAAGGATAAGAGGGAGGGAAAAGTGGGAGGGAGGGGGAAGCAGGGGAGAGACTGGTAATTAAGCAGGCCAAAGTGAGATGCAAAAGAGAATACAGTACACAGGTTATAAGAAGTTTTGATAATGCAATGAGCTCAAATCCACATTGAGTCCTCTGTGTTTGAAAAAAAAAAAAAAAAACAGACATTTGAAGCTAAAATATTACTCTCTATCTTGTGTGATTTTGAAATTCCCTCTCAATATATTGATTGTAAAGGTCATGTATGGAGTGTCCTGTTTGGGTAAAATGGTGTCCAACTGGGGTGCAGTAGTCATTTTCTTTATGGCAGTTGATGGAATGTCTGTGTAGGTTCATCCTTTCGTTGAGTTTCCATCCGGTTTCCCCAATATAGCATCCCATGTCACACTTTGTGCATTGTATCATGTACACCACATTTGGCGATGCGCAGGAGTATAGTCCCTTAATGTTATTTGTCTAGTTTTTGTGGGTGGCTTCATTCTTGGTGCAGATATTTGGGAGTGTTTACAGCAAGGTTTGGTACAGGGTTTGATCCCATTGTCTGTGTCTTATTTCTGTAGGGAATTTTCAGCTGACCAGCTTTTGTTTTAAATTGTGTGGTTGTTTGAAGGCCAAGATGGCAAGTTGAGGGAAGATTTCTTTTAACATTTCATCTTCCGCCAATATCGGCTGCCGGTCCAAATTTTGCGTATTTCTTCAAGAGCCGGATTGTATGTGGCTACCAGTCGTACGCGTGGTGATGGTTGTACCTCTCTGGATTGTAGCAGGTGTTCCTGGGGTGTTTAAAGGGTGGAGTGTATGTTTCTATTGATTATCCTTGGTTTGTATCCTTTTTGTTTGAATTTCTCAGACAGTGTTTGTAGATGCATGTCTATGTCATAAGGGTTGGAGCAGATGCGATGGTATCTGGTAGTTTGGCTGTATATGATGCTTTCTTTGTGTGTGAAGGATGGAAACTGGATTTATGTAGATAGATGGATCGGTCTGTGGGTTTTCTGTACACATACATTTGTAGTGTTACAATAATGTCCAGGAAGTTCACACTTTCTTTAAAGAAGTCAATTTTGAGTTTATTAGATGGATTGAATGTGTTAAAGGCCTCATGAAACTTTCAGAGTTTTTCTTTTCCTTCTGTCCAAATTATGAAAATATCAACAATGTAACTGTAGTATCTGTAGGGTTTGTGAAGTTGTGTGTCTAGAAATCATTATTCAAGGTCAGCCATGAATAGGTTGGCGTATTGTGGTGCTATCCTGGTCCCCATTGCAGTGCCCATCATTTGTAGCTATATGTTGTACGAAGAAACAAAGGATGTCGCACTCACCAATCCGGTATAAAACTTCTTTATTGAAGAATGTCAGCTGGTATCACTACTGCTCCTCCCTTGCCTGCTGGTATGATTGTTATGGTTTGATTATTCCAAAAGTTCAAAATTGCTGCTTTTTGGTCGCATCCTAGAGATGGTTTTAGCCCCTTAAGGACCAGCACAAGTAAACCTGTACGCCCCTGAAAGACCAGGCCTGTTTTTTTAACATCGGGGATGTCTGTCTTTATTAGAGAATAACTCTGGTAATCTTTTGCCAATCACGATAATTCTGACATTGTTTTTTTGTCACAAGATATCCTTCATGTACATAGTAAAAGAAAGCCGATATCATTTGTAGTTTTTTTTACAATGCAAAAAATCATGAAATAAAAAAAAATAAAAAGTTTTTTTGCTATTTTAACATTAATAGGTTGCATATATTTATACTTACTGACCAAATAGTTTATGAAACTTATACTTTCAGATGTCTACTTTATTTTGACAGCCTTTTTTTTGGTTTTTAATTCACATTTTAAATTAATTAGAAACCTAACAATTTAACTTGAAATTTTGAAAATTTGAAAAGAACATCTTTTTTTATGTGCTATGTAAGGTTTGCAGAAATTTAAAGGTGGTAGAACATAGGAACATCCCCCAAATGACAATTTTAAAAACTAGACCCTTCAAGTTATTCGCTAGGGGGTACAGTGAGTATTTTAACACCATCATTTTTTGGCAGGAATTATTACAAAGACAGTGTTAAAAATTCAAAATTTGCATTTTTTCACAAATGCATCATTTGTGGGACATATTTTTTGTACATCACTTCTGATATTGCAAGAAATGCACCCTGTATTTTATTGAGCTGCTCTGCCCGTGTTTGGAAATACCCCCGCTTAGGCCATATTTGGTTCCTTGGCCACGTGGTAGGACCCAGAAGGTGAGGAGCGCCATTTGGCTTTCAGGGCATCATTTTAGGCTGAATGGATTATAGGCCACACTTCATGCCTGCAAAGGGTTTTAGCTGCCAGAACCATACAGAACCCCACAAGTTACCCAATTTTGGAAACTACACCCCCTAAAGTATTCATCTAGACCAAAAGTGAGTACTTTGTGTCCTTTTTGTGTGGCTGCAATGGATACAAAATCAGTGGAAAAATTTAACATTTCTTTTTTTTCACAAATGCATTATTTGTGGGACATATTTTTTGTACATTGCATCTGTAAAGTAGAAAATGCGCCCCATATTTTATTACGCTGATCGTCGCCTGTTCGGCAATACCCCCATTAGACCATATTTGGTTGCATGGCCACATGGTGGGACCCAAAAGGAGAGGAGCCCCATTTGGCTTTCAGGATATCATTATTCAAATTATGGGCCGCACTTCAACTTGCAAAGTATTCTAGCTGTCAGAACAATACCGCACCCCCAGATGTGACCCCAATTTCGAAACTACACCCCCTAAAGTATTCACCTAGGGCAAAATGAGCACATTGAGCCCATATTGTGTGGCTAGAATTATTTCAAAGTCAGTGGAAAAAATTGAAATTAGCTTTTTTTCCCCACAAATTCTTTATTTGTGGAACATAATTTTGGTAAGTCGCTTTTGAAATGGAGGAAATGCGCCCATATTTTATCACGCTGTTCGTCCCGAGCTGGGCAGTACCCCTACTTAGGCCATATCTGGTTGCCTGACCGCCTGGTAGGACCAAGAAGGAGAGGAGCCCCCTTTGGCTTTCAGGGCATCATTATATGAATAGTCCCCATTCATGCTGCATTTCTGCAGTACAGGTGTCCGTTGTCAAGTCAAAAAAGGGATGCCAACGTATACTGTAGCAGTCTCATTCAGAAATAAATGGAGATGCTACAGTATACGTCAGCATTACTCTTTTTGACGTGATGCTGACGGATACCTCTAACACTGCTGAAACGCAGTATGAATGGGACGCAGTGTAGGGGCACAGAGCACATCCGTGGCTTATTTCACACAGCGGATGCCCCGCCAGCAGTCACAAGGGGCGAGATCACTGCTGTGGCTGGGTAGGTCAGTGTGTCGGCTCATGACTGCCGGCAGGAAATCCGCCGCTATGAGTGGACACACAAAGCTACGAAGCCGCAGCAGGGAGCTCATTATTGTGACTGTTGGCGGGCATCCGCAGCATGTAATATGCTGCGGATGTGCGCCGTGTGATCCTACACATTATGCATTTTTATTTTTGATTATATTTATTTAATAAATGTATTTTTATAATTTGACACTTTAAAAAAAAATGTTTACACTTTTTTTTTACACATTTATTGTCTTTACACTTTCTTTTTTACACTTTTATTTATTTTATATTTTTTTACACTTTTTTTTAATGCTTTGGAATACTTAGTATTCCAAAGCATTGCAGTTATATGCTGTCTGCCACACTGGCAGGCAGAATATAAGGATGTGCCTCAGGCACGTCCTATCAGGCAATAACCGGGGCAGACCAGGGGGTCCTAGTAAAGACCCCCGGCTACCCAGGTAAGCAGCAGCACCCCGCGATAGTTGCAGGATGCTACAGGAGAGAGAGGGAGCCCCCTCCCTCTGTCAAAACTCCTTACAGCTCGCGGTCGCTTCTGACCGCGGGTGTAAGGGTTAAACTGCCGGGACCGAAGTTTTCTTCTGTCCCGGCAGTAACGCAGTTCCCCGCCCGCCGGGGATTACACACAGCACCCCGCGATTGTGCTGCGGGTGCTGCAGGGGTGACAGCGGATGTAAGGGTTAAAATGCCGGGACTGAAGTTTACTTCGGTCCCGGCATTGCAGCAGGGTCCCGGCTGTGTGTTACAGCCGAGTCCCTGCCGCGATCTCGTGGGTGCACTGGGCAGCACCCACGAGAAGCATGGACGAGTATACACATCCTAATGGCTGAACGTGCATTCAGCCTGGATGTGTATACACGTCCATGGTCCTTAAGGTGTTAATATGGCCATTGTATATAATTTTTCAAGAAGAATCAGTTAAACCCCTTTTTTTTTTTTTGTCATTTTGGTGTTTTTTTCTGACTAATCATAGTTACATAGTTAGTACGGTTGAAAAAAGACATACGTCCATGAAGTTCAACCAGGGAATTGAAGGGTAGGGGTGTGGCGCGATATTGGGGAAGGGATGGGATTTTATATTTCTTCATAAGCATTAATGTTATTTTGTTCCAGGAATGTATCTAATCCTGTTTTAAAGCTGTTAAATTTTCCTGCTGTGACCAGTTCCTGAGGTAGACTGTTCCATAAGTTCACAGTTCTCATGGTAAAGAAGGCGTGTCGCCCCTTGATGGAATCGATGGAATAATCGACAACTAATCGATTATTGACATAATCGTTAGCTTAAGCCCTAATGAAAAGTACACTGAAGTTTTGCATACACTGAGGTATTACAGCATTTAAAGGATTAAAATTGTGTGCATTAACTGTACACAGAATAATGATAAGGGGTGGACCCAAAATTATAGCACCTATGTAGTAAAAGGCACCTAAAGATTGCTAAACATAGTAAAGCTGGTACTAATGAAAAGATGCCCAAATATCTATTCTTCTGGCTAAAAAGCTGTAACATTCAAAGCTATATCAAAGCAAACAGAAGCTTGAGTTAATCCAAATGGCAAAGAGAAGTGTAATAAAGCAGCACTCACCCCAGATGACTTGTGCAAACAGGAACGGTTCTTTATTCCAAATAGCGGTATAACAGGGAGCAGAAGATCATACAGCGGGGAGGACAAAGACCGTAGCCACGGTCAAACGCGGGGGCACACCTGTGAACAGCAACTAGTTTTGCGTCATACTGACGCTTTCTCCGGCTGCAGGTGTACGCCTCCTCTAAGCAGGTAAGTATCTTATATACACACCGTCCCACAATACAATATACAAAACAGTGAGGCACAAAATAAAACAATGTGCATACTTAAAAACACTTAAAAAAGCATAAGCGATATTCACAAGAAGGGAGAAAAATCATGTCTTTCATTCAGTCCAAGAGGACCAACGGCATTCAACCTCAGTATCCACAGCGTTTCTCGCTGTAGTAGATACCGATGCCTGTCCTCACCTACAGGGGCGGGGCCTACTCGCTCAAGGCCGGCAAACCTCAGACCATCAGGGCTACTTCCATAGCTTTCGGCCATATGTGAGATAAACCTGGGTGAGCCTTTGCCCGGCCTGAGCGAGATGTTCCCTAAAACGTGTACATAGTGCCCGTTTCGTCTTTCCTATATAGAAAAACCTACAAGGGCAAATAAGGCAATAAACTACGTAGGTGGATTTGCATGTTATCAATTGGTCTACAGTGACCACAGTGCCTCCCAGGGAAAACTGTCTACTTGCTAAATTATAACGGCAGTACCTGCAATTTCTGCATGCAAAATTCCCCTTGGGCTCTTAGTCACTGAGCCAATTGGTAACAGCTTTGACCTTTTTGTTGTCATTTCTTTTGACTAAGTCACCTAGGGTCTTCGACTTCCTGACGGTAACTATAGGTTTCTCCTTTGCCACTGGCCACAATTCTTCATCATTTAAAAAAAAAAAAAATCATCATATATGGCCTTGTGGACTAAATTATTAATTGGGGAATTGGCAAAGGAAAAAGTGAAGCGTCTGTCATTTTTATTTCCATTGTTGCTGTCAATACGTTTTTTTGGAACTAATAATTTAGCGCGTGTCTTTTTTTCTGTTTTTTTTTGTAAGCTCTCTCAATGACCTTTTCCGGATAGCCACGCTCCATAAGACGCTTTCTCAAAGCACCTGCTTGTGCAAGATAAGTATCGGGGTCACTGTTGACCCTTTTTAAGGAACTGACTATACGGAATATTGTCTTTGACATACCTGGGATAGGAACTCTCATAATGCAACAAAGTGTTCTTCGCTATGTCCTTACGATACCCAGACGTGACTAAAGAACCACCAATGATTTCTGGGCGGACGTCCAAGAAGTCCAACTTCTTGTCTCCGAACATACTGGTGAATAACATATTCACTGTGTTTTTCTTGTTCATATATTGTAAAAAAGCATTAAAGTCTGCCTCCTCTCCGTCCCACACCAACAGGACATCATCTGTAAATAATACTTAATAAAATTAATAAATGGGTTCTTAGTAGAAAAAATGAAATCCTGTTCAAAAACAGCCCAAAAAATATCGGCATAGGTACATGATACAGGCGTGCCCATGGGCCTGCCTGTACCACTGCCCATCATATAGAAAGGTGTTGTTTTGCAGGACGAAGAGGAGTGACTCACAAACAAAATCAACAAAATTTGGGGGTCTGTTACCACCTGACAAGAAGGTGCGCATAGCCTGCACACCCGCACCGTGGGGAACGCGGGTGTACAGGCTTTCAATGTCAATAGACACCAGTTTGTAAGAGTCCTGCCAACAAAAGCCATCAAAGGCCAACAACAGCTCGCCTGTGTCTTTTAACAGAGTGGGGATAGTTTTTAGAACAACCACTTAAGGTATCCCGACAGGGCTTCCGTCAAGGACCCTATTCCAGCAACTATCGGCCTCCCGGTAGGTTTAGTGACACTTTTGTGCACTTTTGGTAAAACATACCACTTGGCAGGTTTAGGTGACAAAGGAACCAATTTAGAGTTCTCTACATAACGTCTTAACAATGATCTAAGGAGGTCAAGAATACGTCTAGTAGGATTCTCCTTTAATTTTAAATATGTGTGTGTGTCGCTCAAATGACGCTCTATTTCTTTTTTTATAAGCTTCCACACTCCAAACTACGGTGGCCCCTCCTTTAACTGCCTTAGTTATATGTAACTCTTCTCTTGTCCTCAACCAATGCAAGGCTCTCTTTTCATTAGGGGGAAGATTGTCTAGAGGGGCAGGATATATAAAGGGCTTGTATATCTCTCATGACCGCCTTCTGGATCAGGTCGAGATTGCTGCCCGGAGTGATGGGGGGGGGACTATAGGTGGATTTATTACCACCCGAAAAAAAACTATTGTTTGTATGGCTAATGCCAGCAACAAACCCACTGGGGATGTCACTTTTAACTTCAGTCTCATCCATCAAACCGGCCAGCAATTCAACATTAGTTTGATCTGTTGTAGTAAATTCCTTGGACACACTAAAACCCAAACTGGATACACTGCAAGGTATTTCACCTTGTAATACAAGTGTTGATTTTTTATTTAGACCCCCTTGTAGGTTTTTCTATATAGGAAAGACGAAACGGGCACTATGTACACGTTTAAGGGAACATCTCTACTCGCTCAGGTCGGGCAAAGGCTCACCCAGGTTTATCTCGCATATGGCCGAAAGCCATGGAAGTAGTTCTGATGGTCTGAGGTTTGCCGGCCTTGAGCGAGTAGGCCCCGCCCCCGTAGGTGAGGACAGGCATCGGTATCTCCCTTCTTGTGAATATCGCTTATTCTTTTTCTAAGTGTTTTTAATTAACACATTATTGTTTTCTTTTTTGTCTCACTGTTTTGTATAATGTATTGTGGGACGGTGTGTATATAAGAGACTTACCTGCTTAGAGGAGGCGTACACCTACAGCCGGAAGAAGCATCAGTATGACGCGAAACTAGTTGCTGTTCACAGGTGTGCCCTTGCGTTTGACCGTGGCTACGGTCTTTGTCCTCCCCGCTGTATAATCTTCTGCTCCCTGTTATACTGCTATTTGGAATAAAGAACCGTTCCTGTTTGCACAAGTCATCTGGGGTGAGTGCTGCTTTATTACACTTCTCTTTGCCATTTGGATTACCTGGACTTTGTTTCATTAAAAGTGTGCACCCCCAAGGGACTATATGCGGTTGTCCTACACAGCCTATGTGCTATTTACCCCCCCGCACAAGATTGTTGCCAGTGCTTGATTTCCTTTCTTTCTTTGAGAAACAGAAGCTTGAGTTGAGTTTACAAGTTGCCAAGGTGCTCACTATTAGAGGCAAAACAGTCCAAATTTTTAAAAATTTACTGGACTATAAAATCACTGGCCACTCTAATTTACTACATTATGGATACGGCTACTCTAATTTACTATATCATTGGCCACAAACTAATATCCGATCGTCTACCCCATGCTACATACTCAAGAAGAGTTTTTACCCCAACACCCCCGCAAGCCAGTTCTAAATAACTTCCAGTATATGGTTGAACAGGAATTAGTCCAGTTATCCAGAAATGTATCCCCCTTTAACCACTTAAGGACACAGGGCGTACCCGTACTCCCGTGGGAATTCTGGTCCCGCCACTCACCGGGCAGAGAACAGACTGGGATGCCTGCTGAAATCATTCAGCAGGCACCCTGTGCAAACCCCTAGGAGGGTCCTGAGACACCCTCATGTCGGCGATCGCCGCAAATCGCGATCTGCAGTAAATCCGAGTCATACGGGACTCCAGCGACCCGGAAAATAAGGTGGATCGAGGGTGACCAAGATCCCCCTGAAGGGATAGGAGTGAGGTGGAATGGGTGCCACCCCTTCTATTGATCGGTCAGAAGCGACCGACCAATAGCAGATCGGGGGCGGGAGGGTTTAAAGTTAGGTTCCCCAGCAGGGGGTGGTTAAAAGTTCGATTCCCTTACGGGTGCCGATCGGCAGCGGGCTGAAATGACATGAGGCTACCTGGTGCGGCGATCCTACGGACGCCGGTGAGTTATTTCCTACCAACATCTGGAGGGCTAAAGTTTGGAGACCACTATACAGTGGTCTCTAAACTATAGCCCTCTAGATGCTGCAAAATTATAACTCCCAGCATGCCCAGACAGCAGTTTGGTGTCTGGGCATGCTGGGATTTGTAGTTATGGAGCATCTGGGGGGCAACAGTTTGGATTTCACTGTGCGGTGTTTTCTAAACCGTGGCCATCTAGATCTTGCAAAACTACAACTCCCAGCATACACGAACAGCAAACGGCTGTCTCGCCATGCTGGGAGTTGTAGTTGCGTACCTCAAGCTGTTGCATAACTAATCTCCCAGCATGCCCTTAGGCGAGCAGTTCATACTAGGAGTTGTGGTTTTGCAACAGCTGGAGGCACACTGGTTAGAAAATACTAAGTTAGGTAACAGAAACTAAATAAAGGTTTTCCAACCAGTGTGCCTCCAGCTGTAGCAAAAGTACAACTCCCAGCATGCACGGTCTGTCATGCTGGGAGTTGTAGTTTTGCAACAGCTGGAGGTTTGCCCCCTCCGCCCATATGTGAATGTACAGGGTACATTCACACAGGCGGGTTTACAGTGAGTTTTCTGTTTCAAGTTTGAGCTTTGGCAAATTTTTCACTGCAGCGCCAACTCCTAGCGGTAAATTCACTGTAAACCCGCCAGTGTGAATGTACCCTAAAAACACTACACTACACATAATAAAGGGTAAAACACTACATATACACCCCCTTACACTGTCCCCCCCCCCCCCCCCCCCAATAAAAATGAAATTATCGTACGGCAGTGTTTCCAAAACTGAGCCTCCAGCTGTTGCAAAACCACAACTCCCGGAATTTCCAGACAGCCACTCACTGTCCAGGCATGCTGGGAGTTTAGCAACAGCTGGAGGCACCCTGTTTGGGAATCACTGGCGTAGACTACCCCTATGTCCACCCCTATGCAATCCCTAATTTAGTCATCAAATGCGCATGGCGTTCGCTCAAGTCGGAGCCCTGTCATATTTCAAGGAAACAGTTAAGGGCCACATATGGGGTATTTCCGTATTCGGGAGCAATTGCATAAAAAATTTGGGGGGCTTTTTCTCCTTTTACCCCTTATGGAAAGGAAAAGGGAACCACAGATGTAAAGGCTGCAACTGGTGTAATAATTTTATGCCAGGGAAAGGCTATAATATTGGAGGTCATTATGTCAAAATCAAAGACTTCATGTGCTACCGTACGGATTTAATAATTTACTGTATATACTCGAGTATAAGCAGAGTTTCTTGCACGATTTTTCATGCTGAAAACGCCCCCCTCAGCTTATACTCAAGTGAACTCTCCACCTGTCAATCCCTTCATCAGTGGTCTTCAACCTGCGGACCTCCAGATGTTGCAAAACTACAACTCCGGGCATGCTGGGAGTTGTAGTTTTGAAACCTCTGCAGGTCCGCAGGTTGAAGACCACTGCGGCCTTCGTCATCATCCAGCCCCCCCCCCCCCTTTTGTTCTGTACTTACCTCCCCTCGGCAGGAAGTTAGGGTGAGCTGGTCAGGCCATCTATGCTGCAAGGACCGTCCGGTGAGGAGGATTAGTAGTTGTGGGCAGTCCATTTTCATCGGGGGGGGCCTATTCTCCGCGTTTCGGGCCCGGCCCCTGAGTAGTGACGTTGCCTGTTCATGCGCAACATCCCTGTGCGTGGTCATCAAGGAGGTCATCTGGAGGTCCGCAGGTTGAAGACCACTGATGAAGGGATTGACAGGCGGTGATGATGAAGGGGGGGGGGGGGGTGATGATGACGAAGGCCGAAATGGTCTTCAACCTGTAGACCTCCAGAGGTTTCAAAACTAAAACTCCCAGTATGCCCGGACAGCCGATGGCTTATATTCGGGTCGGCTTATACTCTAGTATATACGGTAGGCATTAATGTGCGAATGTGGTCGTTATGTGGGGAGTACCACTCGACCCATGCACATATGATTTAGGGAACATACTTATTCTATAAAGTCAGGGAAAGGTTCTCCTACAGTTATGCAGCATTTCAATGATATACAAGAAGGCAATCCCGCAGCCATGAAGTTCTTTGGTATCCAACGCATCCCACTAAAAGCAGGCACAAATAGGAAAAAAAATCCTTCTCCGCACAGAAGCCAGGTGGATCCTGCGCATGAATGCGCAGGGTAACCTAAGCTTAAATGATAAGTTGGATTTGAGTGTATTCCCAGGATAAATAGTTATACTATATAAACATCTAGGATAAGAAATTGCATTGGTTGTTTTTAACAATTTTAAAGTCACTATCACTAAGCAACAGGTGTATAACCGGCAATGACGTGGCTAGGAGGCGTGGTCTGATGAAGTAGCATCTAGCTACGAAACAGCTGTCATACCGTTTGGAGACAGGTCCCGGCAATGCCGCCCGCTGTTGATCCAGCTGCACGTTGTACTGTGTACTTCTGTACAATAAAGCACTACGTTCATACACAGAAGACTGGTGAGTGCCAACCTTGTATGTCTTTCGGATGCATAAAAAAATAAAATGTTCTACACTAACATGCTGGTGTTGCCCCATACTTTTCATTTTCACAAGAGGTAAAAGGAAAAAAGAACCCCCAAAATGAATAGCGCAATTTCTCCTGAGTACGGAAATACCTCATATGTGGGGCGTAAAATGCTCTGCGGACGCACAATAAGGCTATGGAGAGAGAGCCAAAATTGGCGATTTGAACAGGGGTGGCTGATTTTATGGCAAAACAAGACGCTTCGTATTATGCTTTTAAACTTCTTTACTGAACTTCAGCAGCAAATATAAACTGTATGTATTAACAAGAAAAAATAATTTTTTGAGGCATATAAAGAGTATATGGCTGAACAATCTAGGGTGTAACCTAGTATCATGTCCTGTATCATTGGCCAATCAGACAGCAAGGCAGGTGATAAAGGTGACCGATTCCCAGGCATCTCCCTTCTTCTTTGCTGCTCAGCAGTGTGACAAAGATAAGTTCATTTTTTCTCTCACAAACAATTACCTCATATATTCTATTATTTCATTATTATTTTGATTAATTCATTTACTAATTTCATTTATTACTATTTTCCATTTATTTTCATTTTCCATATTTATTTTTCCTTCCATTTCATACCTTATCCTATTAATGGTTTTTCTATACATTGAATTTCTTACATTGTACTGCTATATACATTGTCCGGGTCCTATACCCTTTGTTCATTCTCTCTATATTTTGAAGAAATTAATAAATTTTTTCCTCAATACTCTTTATTTTAACTTATTCCTCCCTCAACTATTCTTCCTTTTATATCTCACCCAAGTATTATTCCCTGTTCTTTCCAGTGCTTATGGTCATTCCGACCCTCATAATATTCAATTTCACGATTGCTTCCACTATACATACCTTTCTATCTTCTTTTTTCCTCTCCCTTGGCGGACCTCCGCCATTACTGCGTCGCGAACGTTTTCTCATATTCGCCGCGCGCGCGCGCACACGCGCAAGTCTCGCGAGACTTGCAGACAGAGCGGTCATCCTCTGTCTAACGTCCGCGGGATCTCGTCATTCTCCTCAGAGTGACAGAACCCGGCGGACGCGTCGCCCATTGGCAACAAATAGATACAACATTACTTCAGTATCCTCCATTTTATTATTATCTGTTTCCCCTCAGGTTAAACAACTGTTTCATCCCTTATCCTGTACTGCCACCTTGTGGCAGTTTTCAGTAGTTTCCTCCATTTTTTTCTCTCATAAATCTTACTTACATTGATAGTCCATTATCCATTGTAATAATACATTGTTTTAGTATATAATTAATCATAGTTAATTAACTTTCACCTATTATTATTCCTTATCCATATTCATATAGATATTGGTTTCAATACCTCTCTTAGACCCTCACAATGTCTGCTGATAATAAGACTCCATCTACTGAGAATGCATTACCAGAGAATTTACAATCGCTGGTAGATGCTTCAATATCAAAGTCTATTAATACAGCGGTTCAAACCGCGGTCTCTGCATTGCAGAATTCCATTGACCAGTCAGTGGCTCTGGCGTTAGCACGCTCACAACCCACAAATATGACTAACTTACCTATGAACATTTTACCTCCCATGACTCCATCAGATCAATTCTGGTCCCCAAAAGAGTCTGTGTCCCAACTAGCTAAGGGACTTAAGGGACCAGGTAAGGCGAAATCTAAAAAAACGCCACACATCAGACGGCCCATATCCCTCTAAGAGTGATAAAACTACCTCTGGGATGCGCCAAGACTCTTCACGATCTCACTCTACAGAGCGCAAGCAGACATCCATCAGTAGTGATTCCCATAAGCCCCATAATTCACCCTCATCCCATGAGGAGGCTCATAGTAGCAAAACTAGAAAACCTAGCTTCAGAGCTAAACCAGACTCCTACCGAGTTCCCTCCTCCAATGAGTCAGAAGACTCCGATATAGAGGACGTGGATCAAATACTCTATGTTTCGGAGGACAGTGATTCTAATCATGATGACCCTGGCAGTCAGGAAGAAGCTATGCTAACTGAATCCGGAGATACATATTTTGACCCGGCTTTAATATGCCATCCCCGATCGGGGGAATGGCTTCCAAACTCTAAAGTGGCCGAGTTTTTCTCCCTATGGGCCAACAAACCTCTGGATAAACCATCACGCAATAAGTTAAAGGCAGAATGCCCTAGGCCAACACTGCCGAATAATGCTTCTTGCACTCCAGAGTTGGACCCGTTAATTTCCAAATTTCTCTTTAAAACGGGGAAAAATCCCAAAAAAGGGATAGATAGAAGCTTCCAGTCTTGTCAAGACAAACTGATGGATCTTATGGGTCCACTAACTAAAATATTGGACCTAGCTGAGGTAGCTTCCATCTCCAATACTCTGGTAGATACGGAAACCCTCAAAGGGTGGGCCCAAAGGGCCATATGTTTTTTCGGGAACGCAAACAATTCCCTTTCTAATGAACGAAAACGTTCCATTCTTTTAAAAATTGACCCCCAGCTGACTAACTTGGCCACGGTGGAACCTCCCAACCCCAAAGGCATGCTATTTGGGGAAGATTTTATTAAGGAATTAAATAAATACGTCGGCCTTTTCTCCTCACTGAATAAGGCCCAAGTATCTATGAAAAAAGTTTTCTCCCAACGTGTTTTTGGAAAGGCCGGAAAAGGACGGGGCCGTTTTTCCGGCCGATCCTCCCAACATAAATACACCAGAGGCTCCTATCCCCAACCATCCTCTCAATTTTCAGGGTCCTCCTCTGCCCCCCCTCCCTTTTTTCCCTACAGGGGCAGACCATGGCGGGCTAGAGGTCAAAGAGGATACCCTCGCTCAAGACCTCCCACAGGTAAGCCTATCACAATTTTCTTCCCAAGATATTCCCCTAGGGGGAAGACTCCTGTATTTTTTCCACAACTGGCATACAATTACATCCGACTCTTGGATTCTAAACACAATCAAAGGTTATCAAATAGAGTTTGTCTCCCTTCCTGTCCAAACTTACCTACCCCATCCAATTCAATTCTCTCAAGCAGACAGGACTCTTATAGACCAAGAAATCAGAGATTTGATTGCCAAACGAGCAATTATCCCAGCTCAGTCCCACTCACCAGGTTTCATCAGCAACTTATTTCTGGTGAAAAAGAAAGACGGTGGTCACAGACCAGTGATCAATCTGAAACTTTTGAACAACTTAGTGATCTATCGCCACTTCAAGATGGAGGGCATACACTTACTAAGGGACATTCTAATGAAACACGACTGGCTAATAAAAATAGATTTGAAGGATGCTTATCTGACAGTCCCAATTCATCCTTCTCAAATCTTCCTTCAATTCCTGTGGGAAGACAAGAGATGGCAATTCACTTGCCTCCCTTTCGGTCTATCATCAGCCCCGTGGTGTTTTACAAAACTACTGAAACCAGTAGTGGCTTCTCTCAGAAGTCGAGGGGTTCGTCTTATCATCTATCTCGACGATATTCCCCTTATGGCCCAATCAAAAGAGTTACTTTTGCTCCACATGAGTTGGACTCTAACTCTTCTGACTCATCTGGGTTTTCTTATAAATCACAAGAAATCAATCTTAACCCCCTCTCAAAATCTAGAATTTTTAGGCTTCATGATCAACACCCAGTTGACCACTCTGAGCCTTCCCCCAAGGAGATTGAAGACTATCCGGAAGGAAATCCGGCAAATTCTCCGCAAAGACATAATATCTTTAAGGACGATAGCTCGAATAGTGGGTCTTTTATCAGCCTCGATCCAGGCTATATTTCCAGCCCCTCTTCATTACAGGGCTCTCCAACGCCTAAAGATTCGTCATTTGAGAGAAGGTCTCGGTTACTCAGACGAGATTCCCCTATCTTCAGAAGCCAAAGAAGAACTTCTTTGGTGGCTCGCTCACATAGAGACCTGGAATGGCAAGGCAATCTTCCATCCGAATCCAGACATCATTATAGAATCGGATGCGAGCCTTTCCGGATGGGGAGCTCACTGCGATTCTCTTTCCACTGGAGGGAAATGGTCCCCATCAGAAGCCCAACTACACATAAATTGTCTGGAACTTATGGCAGGATTTTTTGCATTAAAAAGTTTTGCAAAAAATTCCTCCCATTGTTGTATTCTCCTTCGCATGGACAACATTTCCGCTGTCCAGTACATCAACCACTTGGGAGGTACAGCATCCAAGACTCTTGCGAACTTTGTCAAAGACTTTTGGCATTTTTGTCTAGACAGACAGATAACCCTAAAAGCGGAATATCTACCCGGGATTTCCAACTCAGTAGCGGATTGGTACTCTCGCTACCTTACGGATTCCAGCGATTGGAAGTTACTTCTTCCAATCTTTCAGGAACTCAATTCTCTATGGGGTCCTCTTCACATGGACCTTTTTGCCTCCCGTTTGAACACTCAATTGCCTCTATTTTCCACTGGGTGTGGACGCTTTCCTGCAATTTTGGCCTCAAAAAACCCTATACGCGTTTCCTCCATTCAACCTCATCCCTCGAGTCTTATTCCAAACCACGGTTCAGAAATCTACTCTAGTTCTTATCACTCCTCTTTGGCCGACTCAATCGTGGTTTCCCCAAATCCTACATCTTCTCATAGACTTTCCTCGTCTCCTTCCATCCACTCACGATCTTCTACTGGACCCTCAGGGGAATTGTCATCCTCTGATAACGTCAGGCCAACTACTTCTGGTGGCCTGGATGATTTCGGGTCACCAAGATCTAACCTCCAATTTTCAAAATCGACTCAGGACATCCTTTCAGATGCATGGGCCCCGGGTACCAAATCAGCTTACCGATCAGCCTGGGGAATATGGTCTCATTGGTGCGATCAACGACATCTGGATCCCTTTCGAACATCTATATCTCACATCTTGAATTTCTTAGCAGCCTCTTTTGATGCTGGCAAAGCTTATAGGACGATTAACCTCTATCGTTCGGCAATTTCTTCTAAGCACCTTCCGATAGACTCCATTCCGGTGGGTAGACACCCTTTAGTTTGTCAACTCCTTAAAGGCATTCGCTTTCGTAGACCTCCTGTACCGAAATATACTTCTACGTGGAATATAAATATTATTCTTGACATGTTCATTTCTTGGGAAGATAATGATTCTTTATCATTAAAATTCCTATCATTCAAACTTACCACTCTCTTGTGTATTGTTTCGATCAAAAGAGTCTCTGATGTAAGATCACTAGACATTTCTCGCAGACAGTTTACACCTCAAGGTGTTGTTTTTTCCATATTTCGTCGTACAAAAACAAATCTCCATTCCGTTTTTTACCCTTCTTTTCCTCATCAGGAGAAACTTTGTGTAGTTCGCTGTCTTCGTTCCTATGAATCCAGAACTGAATCTCTTCGGTCTCCATCATCTTCCCAATTGCTGATTTCCTTCTGCAAACCTCACGCTCCTGTATCCTCTCCCACTCTAGCTAGATGGGTTAAACAAACCATGCATTTAGCCGGTATCGATGTATCCAAATTTACGGCCCATTCTGCCAGAAGTGCAGTCTCAACCAAACTTTTCCAATCTGGCGCTTCCCTTTCAGATCTATTAAAAGCGGCTGATTGGTCTTCCGACTCTACTTTCAAAACCTTTTACTTCAGACCCGAATCCCATGTTTCTATGTTACTATTGTAATAATTGCTAATGTTATTCAGAATTGGTTGTTTCAATATATATTATGTTTATTACGATTAAGCTTTAAACTAAGCATAATACGAAGCGTCTTGTTTTGCCATAAAATTGGAAATTTTCCTATCTTAGGTGACTGAAAATTTGGATTTTATTAAAAACAAGACGCGAGTATTATCCCTCCCAATTCCCATCCCTATAACTTGTTGTTTTTTGCTTATTTCTCAAACAGCTCCTCAGTGATTTCCAACCATCATTGAACATCAATGTTGACAAGACTTCATGGATCCCGTATTTCTTCGTCTTTTATTCATCCTACATCCTCTTCACTTGTTGATATTCCGGTTACTATTTCCTGTTTGATGTAACGTTGCAAAGAAGAAGGGAGATGCCTGGGAATCGGTCACCTTTATCACCTGCCTTGCTGTCTGATTGGCCAATGATACAGGACATGATACTAGGTTGCACCCTAGATTGTTCAGCCATATACTCTTTATATGCCTCAAAAAATTATTTTTTCTTGTTAATACATACAGTTTATATTTGCTGCTGAAGTTCAGTAAAGAAGTTTAAAAGCATAATACTCGCGTCTTGTTTTTAATAAAATCCAAATTTTCCGTCACCTAAGATAGGAAAATTTCCAATTATACAGTGGTTCTGACATGAACGCAAAAAAATAAATACCCACGTGTGACCCCATTTTGGAAACTACACTCATCATAGAATGTAACAAGGGGTATAGTGATCCTTAACACCCCACAAGTGTTTGAAGAATTTTCGTAAAAGTTGGATGGGAATTTTTTTTTTTTTACTAAAATGCTGGTGTTACCCTAAAATAGGAAAAAAAGCCCCCTAAAATTTGTAACCCCATTTCCTCTGAGTAAGAACATTCCCCATATGTGGATGTAAAGTGCTTTGCGGGCGAATTACATTGCTCAAAAGAGAAGGAGCACCATTGGGCTTTTGGAGAGAAAATTTGTGCGGAATTGAAGGCCACGTGTGTTTACAAAGCCCCATGGTGCCAGAACAATGAACTGCACGCGACCCCATTTTGGAAATTAAACCCCTCAAGCAATGTAATAAGGGGTGCAGTGGGCATTTACACCCCACATGTCTGACAGATTTTTGGAACAGTGGTCTGTGAAAATGAAAAATGTACAGTCATGGCCGTAAATGTTGGCACCCCTGACATTTTTCAAAAAAATAAGTATTTCTCACAGAAAAGGATTGCAGTAATACATGTTTTGCTATACACATGTTTATTCCTTTTGTGTGTATTGGAACTAAACCAAAAATTGGACACAATGTCACACCAAACACCAAAAATGGTCTGGACAAAATTATTGGCACCCTTAACTTAATATTTGGTTGCACACACTTTGGAAAAAATAACTGAAATCAGTCACTTCCTATAACCATCAATAAGCTTCTTACACCTCTCAGCCGGAATGTTGGTTCACTCATACTTTGCAAACTGCTCCAGGTCTCTCTTATTGGAAGGGCGCCTTTTCCCCAACAGCAATTTTAAGATCTCACCACAGGTGTTCAATGGGATTTAGATTTGGACTCATTGCTGGCCACTTCAGAACTCTCCAGTGCTTTGTTGCCATCCATTTCGGAGTCCTTTTTGACGTATCTCTGGGTTCACTGTCCTGCTGGAAGACCCAAGATCTCGGACGCAAACCCAGCTTTCTGACACTGGGCTGTAGAAAGCGACCCAAAATCCGTGGGTAATCCTCAGATTTAATGATGCATTGCACACATTCAAGGCACCCAGTGCCAGAGGCAGCAAAACAACCCCAAAACATCATTGAACCTCCACCATATATCACTGTAGGTACTGTGTTCTTTCCTTTATAGGCCTCATTCCGTTTTCTGTAAACAGTAGAATGATGTGCTTTACCAAAAAGCCCTATATTGTTTTCATCTGTCCACAAGACGTTTTTCCAGAAGGATTTTGGCTTACTCAAGTTCATTCTGGCAAAATGTAGTCTTGCTTTTTTATGTTTATGTGTCAGCAGTTTGGTCCTCCTGGGTCTCCTGCCATAGCGTTTCCTTTCATTTAACCTCTTCAGGACGTAGGGCGTATGCATACGCCCGTGGGAATTCCGGTCCCCGCCGCTAGCCAGTTGGGGACCGGACCGGGGTGCCTGCTGGAATCAGACATGCGATTTTCTGCTATTCCGGGCTGATCGGGTCTCTGGTGACCCGATCACCCGGAAAATCGGGATGATCGGAGTTGTCAGTGACACCCCCGATCATCCTGCAGGATGGGAGCGAGGTTGCAGTGCTGCGATCTCCACCTATCCCCTGACATTAGTCAGAACGGAGTTCTGACCAATGGCAGCGCAGGACAGGGGGTTGCCATGAAAACCCCTCGTTCTGCCCACCCCGGATGTCGGGTAGAATGGGGGAGGTCGGTACCTTACCTGATGATGGCGTGGGGACCGAAGACCATCGTGGAGACTGCAGAGATCCCGGCTCAGGTAGGGAAACGACGGTAGGGGGGGGGGGGGGGGGAAATGAAAGTGAAAGTAAAGCGATCTTTACTGTGGCAACCACTAGGAAGGCCGAACTGCAACTCCCAGCATGCCCAGACAGCCAAAGGCTGTCTGGGCATGCTGGGAGTTGTAGTTTTGCAACATCTAGAGGGTCACAGTTTGACCCCGGTAGCCCTCCAGATGTTGCCAAACTATAACTCTCAGCATGCCTAGACTGCCCAGGCATGCTGGGAGTTGTAGTTCTGTAACATCTGTCCCTTCAGATTTTTGCAATTTTCATGACATTTTTGAAAATTGCTGCTCTACTTTGAAGCCCTCCAATTTTTTCAAAAAGTAAAAATATGTCCATTTTATGATGCCAACATATAGTGGACATACAGTGGTCCCTCATCATACGATGGTAATCTGTTCCAAACGGACCATCGTTTGTTGAAACCATCGCATGTTGAAGGATCCGTGCAATGTAAAGTATAGGACAGTGGTCTACAACCTGCGGACCTCCAGATGTTGCAAAACTACAACACCCAGCATGCCCGGACAGCCGTTGGCTGTCCGGGCATGCTGGGGGATGTAGTTTTGAAACATCTGGAGGTCCGCAGGTTGTAGACCACTGTTAGAGGAAGTTGTACTCACCTGTCCCCGCCACTCCGGACCGTCACCGCTGCCCGGGATGTCTCCGTCCATCGGTGTCCCCGACGCTCCGGTAAGGCCAATTCTTCCCCGGCATCCTCTTTCTCCGTCGCCGCCATCACGTCTCTACGCACGCCGCTCCTATTGGATGATGGGACGGCGTGCGCAGCGGCGCGATGATGTCGATGGAGAGCGCCGACGATGCAGAGGATCCCGAAGAGGACCCGTAGGAGCCCCGAGGACAGGTAAGTGATCGTCAGCAAAGGGCACGGGCACCGTAAACGGCTATCCGTCGGCAGCTAAAGCAGTCAGCGCTGCCGGATAGCCATTTATGCGATGGCGCTGACATACAAAAGCATCGTGTGTTGATGCTGCCTTCAACATGCGATGGCCTCTGAGAGGCCGTCGCATGTTGAAATTATCGTATGTCGGGGCCATCGTAGGTTGAGGGGTCACTGTATTGTATTTGTGAAGAAAAATAAAATGTATTTGGAATTTACATTTTCCTTACAAGTAGAGAGCTTCAAAGTTAGAAAAATGCTAAATTTTCTAAATCTTCATGAAATTTTGGGATTTTTCATGCAAGTAACGCCGTAAATTTACCACCAAAATAAAGTAGAATATGTCACGAAAAAAAACAATCTCAGAATCAGAATATTCGGTAAAAGCGTTTTAGAGTTATTAATGAGTTAAGTGACGGTGGTCAGAATTGCAAAAAAGGGCTCAGTCCTTAAGGTGAAAAAGGGCTGCGACCTTAAGGGGTTAAATGCCGACGAATAGTTTGCGCTGACACTGATGCTCTCTGAGCCTGCAGGACAGCTTGCAATCACGATTTTGGTTATTATCGGTATCGGCTCCCCCATCCCCGGTTTTATAATTACCTGTTCCCGGGGTCAACGCTACTTCTGGCTCCTGCTGCGTCCTGCGTTACGCTGTGCGCAATGACACGTGACGCGACGT
Organism: Hyla sarda; assembly: GCF_029499605.1. Classification (NCBI taxonomy): domain Eukaryota; kingdom Metazoa; phylum Chordata; class Amphibia; order Anura; family Hylidae; genus Hyla; species Hyla sarda. Next base: position 308,109,844 of record NC_079190.1, on the reverse strand, counting down.
CACAGCCAGTGCGCACAGTGACAGCTCAGGAGGACGCCACCGGAGCCAGATGTAGAGTGGACCCCGGGAACAGGTAATTATAAAACCGGGGATGGGGGAGGCAATGGGGCCGGGGTGGTGTGGTGGGGGGTGCGACACGGTGCAGTGGGGCGGTAGGGGGCACGGAGAGGTGCGGCGGTAGGAGCGATTAAAGGAGTTACAATTGTTTAGTCTTGTTTTACAATCATTTTATTGGGTTTTCAAAACATAAACATAACAGACATTTATAACAGAGTTAAACAGAGATTGCGGTGGCCAGGGATCTTTACAACACATCTTCCTCACATGCCCTACTATTTTCCAATTTATTACAGAAGTTAAAAATATGATATCAAGATTAGCCCCCCAAGGCTTTCACATTAAAGACAAATTATTACTGCTATTGCTTGGGATAGAAAATCTTCCAAAAATAATTCAAACTCCGGTAACCCACATATGCCTAACGTATATATATATATATATATATATATATATATATATATATATATATATTAGCATCCAAATGGAAGTCCAAGATTCTCCTCACATTAGAGAACTAATAAATACTTTATTAATCCACTACACCCATGAACTGGTTTTAGCGGGTCAGAGAGGCAAAAGGGAAGAATATGCATCATCTTGGAAACCATGGTTAACTCTCTACAAACCTCCATGACACAATTGTTTAGTCTTCAGAAGAGACGTTTAAGGGGGGATATGATAAATGTATATAAGTATATTAATGGCCCATACAAAAAATATGGAGAAAAACTGTTCCAGGTTAAACCCCCCCCAAAGGACGAGGGGGCACTCCCTCAGTCTGGAGAAGAAAAGGTTTAGTCTCAAGGGGCGACACGCCTTCTTTACCATAAGAACTGTGAACTTATGGAACAGTCTACCTCAGGAACTGGTCACAGCAGGAAAAATTAACAGCTTTAAAACAGGGTTAGATACATTTCTGGAACAAAATAACATTAATGCTTATGAAGAAATATAAAATCCCATCCCTTCCCCAATATCGCGCCACACCCCTACCCTTCAATTCCCTGGTTGAACTTGATGGACGTATGTCTTTTTTCAACCGTACTAACTATGTAAAAGCCGCTGCAGTTCATTGATTTAAAGCGCCCGCTTTAAATCAATGATCTGCAGCGGTGGGGGGGGGGGGGGGGGGAATAGCCAATAACTTACACCGGAATATCGGTATAAGTTATCGGCCCTAACCTAAACAGATTATCGGTATCGGCCCTAAAAAAACGATATCGGTCGATCCCTAATACGCACTATCCTGCGTTGACACCTTTCATCAATTTTTCTCTTCCATCCACACCCAGAGAGATTATCTACAGTGCCATGGGTTGCAAACTTCTTGATAATGTTGCCCACTGTGGACAAAGGCAAATCTAGATCTCTGGAGATGACTTGTAACCTTGAGATTGTTGATATTTTTTTCACTATTTTGGTTCTCAAGTCCTTAGTTCTCTTTCTCTTTCTGTTGTCCAGTGAACTTCTCTCCTTTTTATCTACTTTCAGGTGTGATTTTTATATTGGCCACACCTGTTACTTGCCCTAGGTGAGTTTAAAGGCGCATTACATGCTTGAAACAATATTATTTTTCCACAATTTTGAAAGGGTGCCAATAATTTTGTCCAGCCCATTTTTGGAGTTTGGTGTGACATCATGTCCAATTTGCTTTTTTTCCTCCCTTTTTGGTTTATTTCCAATACACACAAAGGGAATAAACATGTGAATAGCAAAAAGTGTTACTGCAATCCTTTTCTATGAGAAATACAAAATTTTCCTGAAAAATTTCAGGGGTGCCAACATTTACGGCCATGACTGTAATTTTTCATTTGCACAGCCCACTGTTCCAAAGATCTGTCAAACGCCAGTGAGGTGTAAATGCTCACTGCACCCCATATTAAATTCTGTGAGGGGTGTAGTTTCCAAAATGGTGTCCACTGTTCTGGTACCACGGGAGGGCTTTGTAAACGCACATGGCCCTTGACTTCCATTCCAAACAAAATCTCTCTTTAAAAGCTCAATGGCTTCTTTCCTGAGCATTGTAGTGCACCAGCAGAGCACTTGACCTCTACACATGGGGTATTTCCATACTCAGAAGAAATGGGGTTACAAATTTTGGGGGGAATTTTTCCCTATTACCTCTTGTAAAAATTTAAAATTTGAGGGAAAAACTGCATTTTAGTGAAAAAAATATAAATTTAATTTCCACATCCAACGAAAAGTCGTCAAACACCTGTGGGGTGTTAAGGCTCACTGTATCCCTTGTTATGTTCCTTGAGGGGTGTAGTTTCCAAAATACAGGGTGAGCCATTTATATGGATACACCTTAATAAAATGGGAATGGTTGGTGATATTAACTTCCTGCTTGTGACACATGTTGGATTGTCAATGCAACCCTCTTCTCCCACTCTTCACACACTGATAGCAACACCGCAGGAGAAATCCTAGCAGAGGTTTCCACTATCTGTAATTTCAGGTGCTGCAGAATGGGCAAAACCAAAATTGGAAAAGGACCCTCAGTTTACACAGAAGATTTTGTTCAGTGATGAGGCAAACTTTTGTGTGGAGGGTGAAATTAACAAACAAAAACCACCGCTATTGGTCTGACATTAAACCACATTGGATAGATCCCTCCAAGACTGTTGGAACACAAAAATTGATGGTATGGTGTGGTACATGGGGTACAAAGATAATGGGGCCATTCTTCATCAATGGAAACCTCAAGGCCACTGGATATGCGAAATTGCTACATGATGTAGTGTAGTGTCCCTCTTTATGCACTGAAGCTGGCACGTTCCCTGAGTTTTTCCAGTAAGATGGTACACCACCACATTATGGGTGTCAGGTCCGAGCATTCCTAGATGAACAGTTTCCTGGAAAGTGGATTGGTCATCATGGGCCAGTTGAATGGCCCCCAAGGTCTCCCGATCTAACCCCCTTAGACTTTTATCTTTGGGGTCATCTGAAGGCAATTGTCTATGCTGTGAAGATACGAGATGTGCATCACCTGAAACTACGGATACTGGAAGCCTGTGCTAGCATTTCTCCTGCGGTGTTTCTATCAGTGTGTGAAGAGTGAGAGAAGAGGGTTGCATTGACAATCCAACACAATAGGCAGCACATTAAACACATTTTATAAGTGGTCAGAAACTTGTAAATAACTCATGAAAGAATAAAGTTACGTTAAAAAGAAGCACATCATTGTTTTGCTTGTGAAATTTCCAATAAGTTTAATGTGTCACATGAAAAAAACAATCACCTCCAAGGAAGGTTGGAGCTCAGGCGCTGAAGGACCAGGCAAATCTCAGGACACAGGATAACAGTAAGTTTATTCCCAGTATGCAACGCGTTTCGCGCATATGCGCTTCATCAGGCATATATGTGCGAAACGCATTGCATACTGGGAATAAACTTCTTGTTGTCCTGTGTCCTGATACTTGCCTGGTCCTTCAGCGCCTGAGCTCCACCCTTCCTTGGAGGGGATTGTTTTTTTCTTGTGACAAATTGTGGAGCGGCAGCAGTGGATCACCTTATACACCCTTATCCATGTTGTGCTGGATTATGCACAACTTGTTTTGGTAAGCGCTACTTAACATTGAGCGTTTTGTATGATCTGGCGTTATTACACTATGGAGCGCTCCTTTTTTGTCTTTTTCTAATGTGTCACATGACCTTCTTCCTACTGAAAAAACAAAAGTTGGATTCAAAATGGCCGTCTTCAAAATGGCCACCAGCCATCTTGAAAAGTTTCCCCCCTCACATATACTAATGTGCCACAAACAGGAAGTTAATATCACCAACCATTCCCATTTTATTAAGGTGTATTCATATAAATGGTCCACGCTGTAGTATGCTAGGGTGTTTTTTTGCTGTTAGGGCACCATAGGGGCTTCCTAAAGGTGACATGCCCCCCCAAAAACCAATTTAGCAAAATTCACTCTCCAAAAGCCCATTGTCGCTCCTTCCCTTTTGTGCCCTCTAGTGCACCCACAGAACACTTTACGTTCACATGTTATGTATTTCCTTACTCCAGAGAAATGGGGATACAAATTTTGGGGGGCTTTTTCTCCTTTTACCCGTTGTAAAAATTCAAAAAAACTTGGTCTACAAGAACATGCAAGTTTAAAACATGAAGATTGAATGTCATTTTGAATACTTTGAGGCATGCAGTTTTTATAAAGGGTAACTTATGGGGTATTTCTAATATGAAGGCCTCTCAAATCCACTTCAAAACTGAACCGGTCCCTGAAAAATTGTGATATAGAAAATTTTGTGAAAAATTGCTGCTATACTTTGAAGCCCTCTGATGTCTTCCAAAAGTAAAAACATGTAAACTTTATGATACAAACATAAAGTAGACATATTGTATATGTGATTCAATATATACTTTATTTGGTATGTTTATTTCCCTTACAAGCTTCAAAGTTAGAAAAAAGCTAAATTTTCAAATTTTTCATGACATTTTTGAATTTTTCACCAAGAAATGATGCACGTAAATTTAAAATTTACCACCATGTTAAAGTAGAATAGGTCAAGCAAAAAGAATCTCAGAAGCATGTCCATTACTGTCTGCCAGGTACGTAATAATATCACCTTATGGTGGATAACCCCCTTAAGCATACTCTGCCCTACACAAAAAAAAATCCTGTCACATCTAGAAAAATAGGATGATTTGATCATCCGTAGTGCAGATAAAGAGGGGAGAAGGGATCATTACAAGAAGTCATCATTACAAGTCATACAATAAATTACAATCACACAAAGCATGAAGGTACAATATACAGCACATGCTCCCTAAGCTATACACTATACCACATGCTACACTAATACTCCACTCCATCACTTGTTATAAAAAAAAAAAAAAAAATTCGAAAAAAACAACAACACATTGCAATCTGTGATTGGGGAGGAGTGTGGGATCCAGGGAAGGGCGGATCACAGGGCCAAACTACTTGGCAAACATATGGGGAGGTAGGGGAAGTAGAGGGCCGTTAGTCCTCTCCTTCATCGATGTCTGGACTATCTCTAAACAACCTGTGAATCAGCCTGCGGCAGTCCTGGACATCTCCTCCCTGTTGTAGATGAGGCGGTTCCTGGCCAGCCATATAGCATCCTTAAAACCATTCATAAGGTGCCAAGCTTCCTGGATGGCCTGCACATCATGAACCCCAGGAATGCCAGGAAATAGTCCATAAAGCACTGAATGGTACTGATAGGGATGACCCTTATGTTTCTAATGACTGATCAATATACTAATACTAATATGCCATTGCTGCTGGAAAAATATATTTGTTACCTAGCACTTAACCCATATACATCAGCTTGCAATATGCTCATGACTACAATTGAGGCCTTGCATGAAGCCGATACAACCGAGATAAGGAGTAGAAAGATAAAATATCTGACAAACAGAGAACTCTGGAATTTCCCAGTAGAGAAACTTCTGCCAAGAAATTAATGGACACTAGATATGCTAATATATCCAGACACAATCAAACAACCAATCAAAATGTAACATGCTAATTCTGATGTCAAAACTAAACCTCCTTCTTGGTCCAATGTAAAAACTAAATGTACTTCCTAGATTAAACAGAACTCTTTTGAGGGAGCAGCTGAGTTTCCTGAGCTGCTCCCCCAAGCTGAGTTATACCAACATCCTGTGTGGTGTATATTTTCTTATGTCGGCACTTGGCAGTATATATCAGTACAGTCAATCACATTTGAAAGCCTCACCCTCGGACAATCCTTAACAGTACGATAGAGGCTCGGTGCCCAGGAAGACCCTAAGTTCAAGTGCCAGGGCGTTCAATAGACCCTGCACAAAGGGGCACTTGCCAAAAGACATACACATATGTTTCCTCATAAGGGGCGCCTGGGGCAGTACCTGGATTTGCTCAGATCACAGGCATGCATAAATGACCTCAGAGACAGTCCCCCAAGTCCTTGTGTTCATTGGTCAGTCTTGCAGAGGCTACATTGTCCCAAACAGTCTCTACAGTGGCCTTAGGGAGCCCTGGAACAAGCTCCACAAGTCCTTCGCTCTGATGAGCTTGTAAACAGTTTTCAGTCCACAAGTCGGGCTTGAGTCCCTCCAGTTAAGGCACTTGATAGGGATCAAGAATTACAATTGATATTCCCGGATGTCTCCCCAAAGTCCACAAGGATTGCTTGCCATCCCCTATGAGACCTATTGTTGTGGGAATGTCCCTTCTCCATGAAAGACTCAGTGCATGGGTTGATTCCATGCTGCAGCCTATGATTCCAGAAATGCCAGGATTTATTAAAAATACAAAACCTAAGCTAGCTTCTTTTAATCTCTTGGGGATAAAGGCCGTACAGGTACACCCTTGCTCCCTGGTACTTAAAGACCAAAGGCGTACCTGTACGCCCATGGAAATTTCAGTCCCCGCCGTGCGGCGGGCAGGAACCGGACCGAGATGCCTGCTGAAATCATTCACCAGTCATCCCCTGCAAATGACTTGCGGTGATTACAGGCTGATCGGGTCTCTGATGACCTGATAGCCCGGAAAATGGAGATGATCGGAGCTGTCAGTAGTTTTGCAATATCTGGAAGTGCACAGTTTGGAGACCACTATACAGATGTCAAATCAAAGCATGCCAAGACTGTCCAGGCATGCTGGGAGTTGTAGTTCAGCAACATCTGGCCCTTCAGGCGTTGCAGAACTACAGCTTCCAGCATGCCTGGGCAGTCTGGGCATGCTTGGAGTTGAAGTTTTGCAACATCTGGAGGGCTACAGTTTGGAGACCACTAGTGGTCTCCAAACGGTTCTCCTCCAGTTGTTGCATAACTACAACTCCCAACAAGTCCTTCGGCTGTCTGGGCATGCTGGGAGTTGTAATATTGCAACAACCGGAGGCAAACTGGTTGGGAACCATTGTCTTTTTCCTAAATCGGTGTTTCCCAACCCATGTGTCTCCTGCTGTTGCAAAACTGTAACTCCCAGCATGCCCTGACAGACCATGCATGCTGGAAGTTGTAGTTTTGCAACAGCTGGAAACACACGGGTTGGGAAACACTGAGTTAGGAAACAGACAGTGGTGAGGAAACACTGTGGTACTCTGTTACCTAACTCAGCGTTTCCCAATCCCATCAAGTGTGCCTCCAGCTGTTGCATAACCACAACTCCCAGCATGCACGGTCTGTCTGTGCATGCTGGGAGTTGTAGTTTTGCCCCCCATGTGAATGTACAGGGTACGTTCACATGGGCGGGGGTTTACAACAAGTTTCCCGCTTCAAGTTTGAAATGCAGCAAATTTTCTGCTGCAGCGGGAAACACACTGTAAACCCCCGTCCGTCTGAATGTAGCCTAAAAACACTACGCTAACACATAATAAAGAGTAAAAGACTACATATACACCCCCTTAGATTGCCCCCCCAATAAAAATAAAAACGTCTTGTACGTCAGTTTTTTCCAAAACGGAGCCTCCAGCTGTTGCAAAATAAAAATGCCATTGACTGTCCAGGCATGTTGGGAGTTTTGCAACAGCTGGGGCACCCTGTTTGGGGAAAACTGACGAACAGTATTTTTGGTGGAGGAGGCAAGTATAACGCTTGCATCTGGGTACACCCCTATAAAAATCCCTAATTTAAGCCTCAAATGTGCATGGCACTCTCTCACTTCGGAGCCCAGTCGTATTTCAAAGCAACAGTTTGGGGTATCACTGTACTCAGGAGAAATTGCGCTACAAATTTTTGGTGGCTTTTTCTCCTTTTACCCCTTATGAAAAGGAAAAGTTGGGGTCTATACCAGAATGTTAGTGTAAATTTTTTTTATTTTTTACACTAACATGCTAGTGTTGCCCCATGCTTTTCATTTAAATAGGAGGTAAAAGGAAAAAAAAAGACCCCCAAAATTTGTAACACACTTTCTCCCAAGTACGGAAATACCCCATATCTGGGCGTAAGATGCTATGCGTGGTGCAGAACAAGGCTTAGGAGTGAGAGCGCACCATGTACATTTGAGGCCTAAACTGGTGATTTGCACAGGGGTGGCTGCTGGTCACAGCGGTTCTGACATAAGCGCAAAAAAATAAACACACACGTGTGACCCCATTTTGGAAACTACCCCCCTCACGGAATCTAACAAGAGGTACAGTGAGCATTTACATGCCACAGGTGTCTGACAGATTTTTGGAACAGTGGTCCGTGAAAACGAAAATGTAATTTTTCATTTGGACAACCCAGTGTTACAAAGATCTGTCAAACGCCTGTGGGGTGTAAATGCTCACTGCACCCCTTGTTACATTCCTTGAGGGGTGTAGTTTCCCAAATAGTGTGTCATGTGGGGTGCTTTTGCTGTTCTGGCACCATGGGGGCTTCCTAAATGTGACAAGCCCTCCAAAAACGATTTCAAAATTCGCTTCCCAAAAACCCAATGTCGCTCCTTCCCTTCTGAGCCCTCTAGTGCACCCACAGATCACTTTACATCCACATATGAGGTATTTCTTTACTGGAGAGAAATGGGGTTTCAAATTTTGGGGGACATTTTCTCCTATTACCCCTTGAGAAAATGAAAAATTTGGGGTAAAAGCAGCATTTTAGTGAATTTTTTTTTTCATTTTCACGCTTAATTTTATTGAAAACTTGTCAAACACCTGTGGGGTGTTAAAGCTCACTGTACCACTTGTTACGTTCCTTGAGGGGTGTAGTTTCCCAAATAGTATGCCATGTGGGGTGTTTTTGCTGTTCTGGCACCATGGGGGCTTAATAAATGCGATATGCCCTGCAAAAACCATTTCAGCAAAATTCGCTCTTTAAAATACCATTGTCGCTCATTCTCTTCTGGGCCCTCTAGTGCGTCCACAAAGCACTTTACATCCACACATGAGGTATTTACTTACTCAAGAGAAATTGGGTTACAAATTTTGGGGGGCTTTTTCTCCTTTTACCCCGTGTAAAAATAATATATATATGGGTCTACAAGAAAATTTTCTTGTAAAAAATGCAGATTTTGATTTTGCTCTTCCACTTTGGTGCTATTCTTGTGAAACACCTAAAGGGTTAAACTTTCTGAATGTCATTTTTAATACTTTGAGGGGTGCAGTTTCTATAAGGGGGTCATTTATGGGAAAGTTCTCAGAGAAAGGACCCTCAAATCCACTTCAACTTAACTGGTCCCTGAAAAATTCAGATTTAAAAATTTTCGGGAAAGTTTTGAAAATTGGTGCTATACTTTGAAGCCCTCTAATGTCTTCAAAACTTAAAAACATGTCAGCTTTATGATGTCAACATAAAGTAGACATATTATATTTGTGAATCAATATATAATTTATTTGGAATATCCATTTTCCATTACAATTTTCACAATTTCATGAAATTTGGGGATTTTTCACCCAAAAATGCAAATAATGATGAAAATTTTCCACTATGTTAAAGTAGATTATGTCATGAAAAAAACAATCTCGGAATAAGAATGAAAGGTAAAAGCATCCCAAAGTTATTAATGCTTAAAGGAGTACTCCAGAACAAAATCTTTTTAGACCATGTTAAACCTCTGCTGAAGTTATATAAGTTTGTCATTTACCTCCATTACGATATCTGCAGTAATACCAGACTTCTCCGAAACCGGAAGTTCAGCCACTGATTCTCCTTGATGAATTTCGTACCCACTGCATTCGCTCTGCTGCGGCTACCTTGTTAACGAAACGTTACCATTGCTAAGATCCTCCCTGCTGTCTGCCAGCCGCCCCAGCCTCCTGTGGGTCACTCCCACACTTTGCATATTCACATGATCTTCGTTTGCACAGCCCCGATTCGCTGGGCTGTACAAACTCCTCTGTATTCCCCCAGCCTATCAACCGCGTCCGTCCGCACCTGCGCACTCATCTCATGACATGTGTTAATATTAGCCAATCATCTCCCTGTTAGTTACGTTGCCGTAACTAACAGGGAGATTCACAAAGGAATTTAGGGGCGGCTTTAGTGGCATGGGCTGCAGGGAGGGGTGTGTTTATTTAAATGAATGGGGAGGATGAGGAGGGAGGCACGGAGGGACAGGAAACAGAAGCAAGGGAGCTTAGGGGATGACTATTTTTACATCATCCTCCAGGACTCCATAACCCAGGAAGTGTGGGAAATTTGCGGCGATATGGTGGAGGAACGGCTGGACCAATTTCAGAAAGGAAGACATGCGCATAAAGGTAAAGCAGAGAGGAACGTTATGGTCTAAAAAAAAGTTGCATTATAGAACTCCTTTAAAGTGACAGTGGTCAGATTTGCAAAAATGGCTGCGTCCTTAAAGTGAAAATGACCTCAAGGGGTTAATCATATCCTTGACAACAAGGTTTTTTCTGGATGACTGCCTAGGTCATACCGCTGTACATCATCATTCCCAATAATGGGACGATTGTGGAACTAACATGGTTTTTGGATAAACTATTTGACTAACTCCAGTGACCTACAGCAATTTTCCATTTGTTTTGTACATTTTCCTTTTTATTAAAACTTTATTTTATGTTTGATGTTAATTTTTGCCTGCAGGTCACTGCAGCTTTGATGGGACCAAATTCTCTTGCTCTCTCACCAACATTGATGTGTCGGTGGTAGAGGAAATTCCTTTTCTCGACCCACAATCAATTTGGCACCTCTATTATGCGGTAAGTCACTACAGGGTGGGCCATTTACATGGATACGCCTTAATAAAATGGGAATGGTTGGTGATATTAACTTCCTGTTTGTGGCACATTTGTATATGTGAGGGGGGAAACTTTTCAAGATGGGTGGTGACCATGGCGGACATTTTAAGTCGGCCATTTTGAATCCTACTTTTGTTTTTTCAATAGGAAGAGGGTCATGTGATACATCTAACTTATTGGGAATTTCACCAGAAAAACTTTATTCTTTCATGAGTTATTTACAAGTTTCTGACCACTTATAAAATGTGTTCAATGTGCTGCCCATTGTGTTAGATTGTCAATATATTCTGGCAACTCAGGCATAATGGCAGAAAACTGTTCTGCATGGGATCTCTCTTTTAATAAGGCTTTAGCAATAGAAAAATAGAATGACAATTGAAATGCAGTGACACAAATATATTTCCATTAAATATGCCTTTATTTTGGGAAAAATACTAGGCAATCAATATTTTTTTTTTTTTTCCCTCAGCCTTCTACCCCCACCAAAAAATGAATAAAAGTTCATTTAAAAAAAACAAAAAAAAAAAACACACATTCATACAGCTATTGCAATAGGAAAATGTATTGTGCCAGTACAAATGTTCCAGCTAAAATGCTAAGAAAGTTATCAGGTGACTGTTTATCTTCACACATTAAAGGTGTTTGAAAAGTACACTGAAGAGTTTTGCATACACTGAATATTACAGAATTTAAAGGACTGACATCTTGTGCATTAACTGTACACAAAAGAATGATGCATTGGTCACTTGATCCTCATAGCTAATGCAGGAGAATGTTTGTAGCCTAATCTCTCTTCATTTACCACTAATTAAACATACGGCATAAAGCCATGTAGAGTTAAATATGTGGGCTGTACATCTAGTGCTCTTAACATTATTAACATTTATCTGATATATCTCACTTCCACTCATGTCATGTTTCCATGGTAGAACAACATTGCACTGAAAAACATGGAGGTCATTTTTCCACATTATCTGTACAAGGTATTGAGAGAGTTAATTCTTCTGCCAGGGGTGGTAATCACAAAAAGAAGTTGTTGGATCATGAGGTTTTTTGGATACAAAAGTTGAACACAAGATTTCCTGGTGGTATGAACAAGAGGCAGGATGTAAGTCATTAATTATTAGATTTTCTTTATGCCTCTGTTCACACTATACTGATCCTCACAACAAAAAACTGCACTGACAGAAAGATAGTGTGAAAAATCATGAACCTATATTGAAAAAAAAATACATAAAAGCTCAAACAATATAACATACCTACCCACAAGAAAACAACACGCTAATCACAGGAGGAGCTATACATAATCAGGTCGACAGTATCAACACCTAAGTTGTAAGCAAGGTACAGCACAAGTATACATTAGAAAGGAAAGTGCTAGTGCAACAATGCAGTAAACATGTACACGATCACCAAAGGACACAAAAGTCTGAACCATACCAGAGGAAACAACCACAATGTCTGCCATGCTTACAAGACCTGGAGAGCAAGGAACCCCAACAATATTTTCGCTCACACTGATTACCAGGGATGGTAATCACAAATAGAAGTTGTTGAATCGTGAGGGGTTTTGGATACTAAAGACTAATAGAAGATTTCCTGGCGATATAAACAAGAGGCAGTGTGTAATCTTGCATTATTAGATCTTTATGCCTCTGTTCACACTATCCTGATCCAGCAATACTTGATGCGTTTTTTTCTCTTTTACTTGAAATATGAGTAAATATCCATACAGCGTAAATACAGACCATGAAAGCATATGACAAAAGAACAGTCAGCACATTATGATGTATAGAGATTCAGGACAGCTGCAAATCACAGTGAATGCAAACGTCTCAAAAATACAACCTAAATAAACCATAAACCTAAAACTTAAGCATAAAACACCTCCTATATGACATTGAACAAAATAGGATGCTAGATTGGGTGTGAAAGAGTTCCTTCTCACGGGTAGAGGGATCCATCAAATCACATACCAGAGAGGAGAGAAAAGAATGAGGAAGGGAAGAGCAAAAGGAAAATAAAAAGAGGAAGACAGAAAGGGGGGTTAAAAGGGGGAATCAAGTGTGCTCAAGGACAGCAAGGAGTTCCGAGTCAAGGGAGAACTACACCAGACCCCTCATAACATATGGAACTTATTAGGGCATTGTCTATGCTTAAAGACTAGCTACTCAAATGGGATAATAGCATTAACATTTTTTTTCCACTACGGGAGGGAGGTAGGACGGAGGTCGATTCATTTTACAGCCACCGTCTTTCTGGCCAGGAACAAAACCTCCCATAGAAAAATCCTCATATGATGCTGCCAGGACTCTTGAAGAACCCCAAAGAGACAGATCAGGGGATCTAACGGAACAGAAAGAGATCAGAGAAGAAATGAAGTCAACAATATCCTGCCAATAGGATTGAATGGACAGGCACATCCAATTCATGTGCCAGAAATCAGACCTAGGGGCATGGCACCTGTGGCAGGCATCAAAGGGCATCTGTCTAATCCTGAAAAGCCTGACCAGAGTGCAATAACTATGATGTACGATATATTACTGAATCAGTTTGTTGTTCGCAGACAGAGAGACTGTAAGGTGGGAGGCCATGATCTCTTACCAGTGCTCATCGGTCAGAGTTGTCCCAGAGGGGAGGTCAGCCTTAATGTCAGTGAAAGAGGGGACTGTTTGCATTTGGTGACAGACCTGCAAGGCTAGTTTATGTAACAGTATGAGTTCCCGGACCTGTGGGGGTGAACCCTCCAAGAAGGCCCTCTGTGAGGTGAGGTGTAAACAGTGGGCCAGATGATGCTCTGCATTCGGCAAAGGGTCCGAGGACACCCAATTCCGAAGACATGGAAGCTGCCCAGACAGAAAATAAAGTTTAAAATCACTTGTATTTTCACATTCTGTATATGCCTGACTTAGAACTGTGCTGGACATTTTCCTCTTCTATATTCCATGTGGTGTCCTCACAGGTCCGTGCTGCAGATGGGCGCATGTGGGGTTGTGTGTATGTTTACAAGTTGTTTCACAGAATTCTAGCTTCCAGAGATTTTATAACTGCACTCTGCCTATGGCAAGAGATTCCTTGACAAATAGCTCAGTGGGAATCACAATGGAATACTGGATTAACTGCACCACTTTGCCATGTGACAAATCAATTAAAGTTCTCCAACACACAGCATAACCCTTCATCATCTCCCGCACACGCACACTGCAGTTTGTTGAAAACTGAACAAATTTTTCAGCTGCATTAAAATTTAGAAAGAAGCAATCTGATTGGTTGCTCAGGGCTACTACTCCACTGATCTTCAGCCCAAGGTTTGATAAAGCTCCCCATGATGTGGGTGTTTTCCCAAAGAGGTCTTCTGCCTCATTAGACAGACAACGGGGTTGTCTGGGCCTTACTATCTGGGGTGGAAGTCCATGCAAAAATTAAAAACATTGCTCAGTCTACCTTTCACTTACCTCCTAAACTGTGCATAACATTAAAATAAGAACAAAAATTGTTAATAACGTTGCTAAACAAGAGATTGTTGCATCCAGGGAATCTGAAGCTTATAGTCACTTTTGTGAAAACTGCCTCACCAACAACTAGATGGCCATACTGTTTAAGAAGCTCTGGTCTAAAACTCCACATCTACACTTTTCCTTTTAATGAACTTGAATCCCTTTTAAATACACATACCTGTACCTCTTGTTTGGCTTTCATCACACACATGTATTTCTAGCCTTGAGATGAGAAAATGGTATGAGCTTTCCTTCACATCAAATTTGTCGAAATACTGTCCAAGGCTAGAAGTGCTGGAAATGGGAGAGGAAAGTGACCACTGTGGTGGAGTAGTGGGGGATGGCACCTGTAAAAGACCATAATATTTCAAAGCATCAAATTACAAATTTAAGACTAAGCCGACCTAATTTTCTTTATAGAAATAAAATGGTCACCGTTGTTACACACCTTCCCTTAGTAGCCTATGTGATTACTAACATAATTATGAATCACTTTACTTATCAAAAGTTGTGCCTTGGCTTAGAAAAATCCACAAGAATGGACTTCACTATTCGGCAAACTGCTGTTATTAAGGGGACTCTGTCTCTAGCAGCAAACAGACTAAGGGTGGGTTCACATTACGTTTTGAGCTTATGGGAACTGGAACCAGCTGGGGGAGTAAAAACCGGGTGCTTCCGTATCCCAGCCAGAACCGGCCCGTATCTCATTCATTTTAATGAGCCGACCGGAGTCATATAGTGACTTTGGTTAGCTCATTTTTGCCCTGTATCCGGTTTTCTGACGGGACCCAAAAAAGTGGTATTCCATAGTTTTAGGTCCGGTAACAAAACCGGATACGGGTCACTATATGACTCCGGTCAGCTCATTTAAATGAATGAGATATGGCTGCGGATGTGGTTCCCGTAAGGTGAACCCACCCTAAGACAGAACGCAGGAAATAGTGTGTGAGCAGGAGAAGGAGAAAGTACCTGGGCTGAGCTACTGCAATCTGTGAGTCTGCTTGCCTCCCTCAGAGAATCTACACTGTGTCTGAAAGGTTAAAAAAAGCTTCACTCTTATCTATGACCACCAGACCAATTCTGAGCAGCTGTCCATTGTGTATATATCTTTCTACTACTGTATGTTATAAATACTACCTCCTAAACGTAGTCCCCTCCCTGCAGGCTTGTCACCATCATCAGGTTAATGCTCTGTGTAAACCTTCCCTTGCTTTGCTGTTGCTTTCCATTCTGCTCACATAGCACCTTGTGATGCCAGTGCATAAATACCACACCCCACCCCAACATGCAATCTACTGGCTAAATCATGTCAGTGAAAGCACTAAAATCACAATGTCATTACTCCAAAGGGTTAATCTAACAAAACTATGCTTCCAAAAGTAAAAAAGTGGTACTCCATGTTCCAAAAATGCAACGTTTCAGCCTCTCTATGAGACATCCCTCTAATCCCGTCAGGTACCCTGCATTGGTTTGCATGTTTTATTTTTGTATTTATTGTTATACTTATGCTCTGTAGGGAAACCAGTCGAACCTGTGTATAGAGCACAGGGCAACATTACTTTGCCTTGATGCCACATTGTGAATTTAATTTCTGTACACTAGGTAACTGTTTTTGTTGCCACATATATTATTTACACATTAAGTTGGAGGTTTGAACGGAAGGAGCAGTGCCATCATTTATATACATGTGCCCCCTTGAGGGTGGTTATATCCTCCACTCAGGTTTCATAGGAATTTGCTCTGGTTAGAGAAATTCCAATTGTATTGTGTCTATTTGTATCAATGTATTTTTGCATATAATTTGCTAATGAAGATATATTACATAAAGAATATTGTTGTTACTAATAGGTGTGCATTGCACTTTAGTATATCCGCTTTTTTATTTATTTTTTGCAAAAGTTACAAAATGGCATTTTTATTCAATTTCATCCCCACAAATAATAAATTTTTTTGGTTTTTCAATTACATAGTAAAATTGGTGGCAAAAAAAAATAAGCCCTCAAATGGGCCTGTAGGTGGAAAATTTAAAGAGTTATGATTTTTAGAAGGCTATAGTGCAAAAGTCCTTAAACTTACCTGTCCCACTCCAAACTGCTCTTTTTGCCTCACAGATTTTTGGACAGCTTCACTTAGGGATTTTGTATATGAAAGCAATGCCCGTAGCTGAGAGTCTGTGAGGACCCAAAGCAGCTCATCTAAGAAAAATGACAGCTTGGTGGAAAGGACCATACAATCTTTTGTCTAAAAGAGAATAACAATGTTACTGAACACAGCATTTGAGGGGTTAAATAGCCAGGATCAGATTTATAACATCTAGCACATGGAACCTACGCCATATTGTTTATGCACAAAGGTATTTCAAGATATATGAAGCTTTATGGTGCAATAACCTATTGAAACCAGAACATTTATACTTTTGACAGACAGGCCTGACATCAATTTAGTAACATAGTTCATAAGGTTGAAAAAAGACCAGAGTCCATCAAGTTTAACCTATATCCCTAATGAGTCCCTACTCCGTTGATCCAGAGGAAGGCAAAAAACCCTCATACTAAAGGTAAAAATTCCTTCCCGACTCCAAATATGGCAGTCAGAATAAATCCCTGGATCAACCTTCTGTCCTTATAAATCTAGTATACATAACCAGTAATGTTATTATTCTCCAAAAATGCATCCAACCCCTTTTGCATTCTTTTACAGAGTTCACCATGACCACCTCCTCAGGCAGAGAATTCCACAGTCTCACTGCTCTTAGAGTAAAGAACCCCCGTCTGTGCTGGTGTAGAAACCTTCTTTCCGCAAGACGTAGAGGATGCCCCTTTGTTATTGATACAGTCCTGGGTATAAATAGATCATGGGAGAGATCTCCGTACTGTCCCCTGATATATTTATACATAGTTACTAGGTCTCCCCTAAGCCTTCTTTTTTCTAAACTAAATAACCCTTTCTGGGTACTGTAGTCCTCCCATTCCCTGTATTACCCTGGTTGCCCGTCTTTGAACCCTCTCCAGCTCCACTATATCTTTCTTGTACACTGGTGCCCAGTACTGTACACAGTATTCTGTGTGTGATCTGAGTAGTGATTTGTTTGTACAGCGTTAGAATTATTTCCTTGTCGTCGGCATCTATGCCCCTATTGATGCACCCCATGATTTTATTAGCCTTGGCAGCAGCTGCCCGACACTGGTCACTACAGCTAAATTTACTGTTAACTAAGACTCCTAAGTCTTTTTCCACGTCAGTCGTCCCAAGTGTTCTCCCATTTAATACAGAATCCCACCCGGATTTTTCTAGGTGTCCTTCTACCTGCACATTAGTTACTCTGTCAGGTCTGTTGGTTAATATTAAGTCTAGTAAGGCATCCCCTCTGGCCGGGCCCTGCACCATTTGGGACAGATAATGGTCTTTAGCTATAGTCAGAAATCTGTTTCCTTTATGAGATTCACAGGTCTCAGTCTCCCAGTTTATATCAGGATAGTTAAAATCCCCCATTATTATCACCTCATTCTGATTTGCTGCCTTGTTTATTTGCCTCAGTAATTGATCTTCTGGCTCTTTCATTATGTTTGGTGGCTAATAGCAAACCCCATAATTTTCATTTTTATCTCCATATATTTCTACCCATAATGACTCCACATTATTGTTTCCCTATCATATATCCTCTTGCAGTGCGGCCTTCAGACTGGATTTTACATAAAGACAAACTCTTTCCCCCCCCCTTTCCGTTTTATCTGATCCTTCCTGAATAGACTATATGTTGACCGCCCAGTCACAGCTATCGTCCAACCAAGTTTTTTGTTATACCCACTATGTCATAATTTTCTTCAGACATCAACCACTCCAGTTCCTCTGTTTTATTGGCTTCCGGCATTAGTCAACATGCAATACAATGGTGTATGTTTTTTTTTTCCTATGAAGCCTTCCCTCCGCTCCACCCCCAGGTACATTAATAAGTCCCCCCTCTCTATCTTTCTAATGACCAAAAAGACACCACAAGAAAGCATAAAAAAATCACCTTAAGGACTCTCAAAATATGAGAAACAAGATCACAGGTATATCCAACCAGTTATGATAACTGCACAGTGCTATCTATTGGTAAAGTGCTATTAATACAACATGTACAATACATGCTGTTGCATTTCCTGCATTTCCTAATACGCACACAGCAAAGACAATACAAAGGAGTGGCTTAGAAACAACTTTGAATGTCTTTGAGTGGCCCAGCAAGAGCAATGACTTGAACCTAATCGAACATTTCATGAGATACGTGAAAATAACTTCCACTGAAAATCCAGGTATGCATCATCCCTAAAAAGGATCCTTGGGTGGAGTACCCCTTTAAGCCACACAATGCCTTTAAGGGTGTCTGAGCCCCTTTGTCAGATGTACTGGTGTGATACAAAGATATAAACACTGTCTATATATACATGTGAAACTGGCGCCATTGAGAGTAGACCCCGGCCTAATACATATGCAGGTATCAGGCCACAGCACAAAGGCGGAAGAGCAGTGATTTATTGGTTCCCCACATGCAATGTTTCGGGTCAGTGTCAGTCTTAATCAAGCAAAGGCTGACACGTAGCCGAAACATTGCATGTGGGGAACCAATAAATCATTGCACTTAATATGAATCTAATGAATCTTCCATCTTTGTGCTGTGGCCAGCTACCTGGATATGTGTTGACGCTGGAGTGGCCCTCCGGTCGACCACAAGCACAGTGAACTGGTCCTGTGCTGTTCTCTCTTATTGTGTGAATCCCCGCCCTAATACATGTACTAACGGCAAACTATCTATAAAAACACTAAATAAGCTCCGCAATATGATTGATGAATATACATGAATAATAAATAATAAATAGGAAAGAAATAGAATAGACAACCGCAACGGGGTCCATCACCCACATGGACAGATGTTATCTAGCCTACATCATTATATGGCAAGTGAAAAGAAAAGGATATGTATATACAGTTGAAACAAGAAGTTTACATACATTATATAAAAAGACACATATGCATGTTTTTCTCACTATCTCACATATACTCAAAATAAACCTTACCCGTTTTGGTTTAATTAAGATTACCAAAATGATTACCATATATGTAGCGTATATTTGCCAAATGCCAGAATAATGCAAGAGAGAATTTTTAAGGCATTTTTATTACTTTCTGCAAAGTTAAAAGTTTACATACACTAGGATTACTATGTCTTTAAACAATTTGGGACAGCCCATATGATGAAATGTCCTTGGAAACTTCTGAAGTTTATTGGCAACATGAGTTAATTAGAGACACACCTGTGGATGTATTTTAATGCACACTAGAAACCCACTGCTTCTGTGTATAACATCAATTTTAAATAGGACTGAGATCAGGGCTTTGTGATGGCCACTCCAAAACATTGACTTTGTTATCCTTAAGCCACTTTGTAACCAGTTCAAGGGACAATAACCTAGCGAATGATGTCCATTGCTTCGTTAAGACCTAGTGTATTATTTTATATATCAGGGCTGATTATATATCAGGGCAGATGACACCAAGCTTTTGCAGATGACACCAAGCTTTGTAGCACGGTACAGTCTATAGAGGAGGTGTATAGGTTACAAGATGACTTGGATAGACTAAGTGTCTGGGCATCCACTTTGCAAATGAGGTTCAATGTGGATAAATGTAAAGTTATGCATCTGGGTACTAATAACATGCATGCATCGTATGTCTTAGGAGGGATTAAACTGGCAGAGTCACTGGTAGAGAAGGATCTGGGTGTACTTGTAGATCACAGACTACAGAATAGCATGCAATGTCCGGCTGCTGCTTCCAAGGCCGGCAGGATATTGTCATGCATAAAAAGGGACATGGACTCGAGGGACAGGGACATAATACTCCCCTTTATAAAGCATTGGTACGGCCTCATCTGGAATATGCTGTTCAGTTTTGGGCACCAGTCCATAAAAGGGAGACTGTGGAGCTGGAAAGGGTGCAGAGACGCGCGACAAAACTAATATGGGGGCATGGAACATCTTAGCTATGAGGAGCGATTAAAGGAGTTACAATTGTTTAGTCTTGAGAAGAGACGTTTAAGGGGGGAAACTGTTCCAGGTTAAACCCCCCCAAAGGACGAGGGGGCACTCCCTCCGTCTGGAGAAGAAAAGGTTTAGTCTCAAGGGGCGACACGCCTTCTTTACCATAAGAACTGTGAACTTATGGAACAGTCTACCTCAGGAACTGGTCACAGCAGGAAAATTTTACAGCTTTAAAACAGGGTAAGATACATTCCTGGAACAAAATAACATTAATGCTTATGAAGAAATATAAAATCCCATCCCTTCCCCAATATCGCGCCACACCCCTACCATTCAATTGCCTGGTTGAACTTTATGGACGTAAGTTTTTTTTCAACCGTACTAACTATGTAAGTACGTAACATTGTAGTCTCTCAAATCTATTGTGAATTTCACTGTAAATACGTTCAATTGCTGTCAGGGTGAACACTGAAAAGTTGCTGTTACGAGCAAGGCTTGGTAAACTGCTGCATAGTCCGGCCAATGTATTGTAGTTCACAGGAACATGCATACAGATAAATCACATATGACGTAGAGCAATCAATCTGACTGATGGAGAATGATTGCTTTGTGACATTGCTGCTAAAGGTAGTTGTACCAGTACCATTGATAATATTTTGACGTCATTTGCAAGAATAACTTCCGCATCTAAATACCCCTGGAGTGAGGTGGGATGTGATACGTGGTTTTGCCATCTCCTTCAGACGACTGGAAGCCCATATATTTGTCAAGGTTCTAATACTCCTTAACGTAATATGCGGTTTTAGAGGAATCTGTCCAATCAAAATTGGATCTTGTGTCAAGATTATCCAATATTTAAGTAAACTTCAAACGGCATTGTGTGAAGCAGAATAAGTGGTGAGGAAGTTATGTTTGAAAGGTTTTGGATCTCTTATTCCTCACATTTTGTATGGGAGTGGTAGTACTCGATCTCCCCATTGGGAATCTTAGTGGGTATCTTTCTCAGCCAACTTTTCAGAGATGGTCTTGCTCTGGAGCTTGTAATCACTCACCCTTGCACAATTCCTGCAGAGCCAGTGAAATTGTCCATATGGGAGGTTCAATTTCCATTTCTTAAAATGGCATCTATCAAACGATAGCAGACTGATACAGTCAACCTTGTTAATGTATATTTTTGTGATGAATATTATCATTGTTGCTCAATTCCAAATCAAGGTACTCCCTACCTTTTTTACAGCATTTGCCACTCAATGTCATATTAAATGTCTTCTGATTGAGATATTCTGTGAATTCTGGAAGTCACTTTCAGATCCTTCCCAAATAAATAAAAGATCATCATTATATTGTTTATAGAGCTTGAAGTTCTTGATCCATTTATGATGATTATAGATGTACTTATCTTTATATGCACCCATATAGAGATTTGCAAATGCAGGGGCAAATTGTGCGCCCATGGCAGTTCCATGGACTTGTACATATACATGGTGCCCGAAGGAGAAAAAGTTATGTTTTAAAATAAATTCAATAGAATCACAAATGAAATAGTTCTGAGTGCTGGGCATCAGTGAATTCCAGGACGTCTCTTATGGCATCAAGACCTCTATCATGCAGGATATTAGAATACAATGCAGACACATCCAGAGTCACCCATCAATAGCTTGGTTGCCAATTGAAGTTACTAAAGGGGTACTGCGGTGGAATTATATTTTTTTTTTAAAACAGATTTGCAAATAACTTCAATAAAAAAATCTTTACCCTTCCAGTACTTTTTAACAGCTGTATGCTTCAGAGGAAATTCTTTTCTTTTTTGTCCTGTCCACAGTGCTCTCTGCTGACACATCTGACAATGTCAGGAACTGTACAGAGCAGCATAGGTTTGCAATGGGGATTTTCTCCTGCTCTGGACATTTCCTGATATGGGCATCAGGTGTAAGCAGAGAGCACAGAGGACAAGACATAAAAAATACAAAAAGAAAAGAATTTCCTCTGTAGCATACAGCTGCTAAAAAAAGTACTGGAAGAGTAAAGATTTATTAATAGAAGTCATTCACGAATCTGTTTAACTTTCTGGCACAAGTTGATTTAAAAAAATTAAAAAAGTTTTCCACGGGAGTACACCTTTAAGTATTGTAATAAGGTAGGGAGTACTCCAGTGGAGAACAATTTTTTTCAAATCAACTGTTGCCAGAAAGTTAAATAGATTTGTAAATTACTTCTATATAAAAACCTTAATCCTTCCAGTACTCAGCTGCAGGAAGTTGTTGTCACGATTCGGCTGGCTGGAGGTGGATCCTCTGTGCCAGAGAGGGATTGGCGTGGACCATGTCGATGGACCGGTTCTAAGTTGCTACTGGTATTCACCAGTGCCCGCCGCAAAGCGGGATGGTCTTGTAGCGGCGGTAGCAACCAGGTCGTATCCACCGGCAACGGCTCAACCTCTCTGACTGCTGAGATAAGCGCGGTACAAGGGAGTAGACAAGAGCGAGGTCGGACGTAGCAGAAGGTCAGGGCAGGCAGCAAGGATCGTAGTCAGGGGCAATGGCAGGAGGTCTGGAACACAGGCTAGGAACACACAAGGAAACGCTTTCACTGGCACAATGGCAACAAGATCCGGCGAGGGAGTGCAGGGGAAGTGAGGTATAAGTAGGGAGTGCACAGGTGAAGATACTGATTAGGCCTGCTGCGCCAATCAGTGGCACAGTGGCCCTTTAAATCTCAGAGACCCGGGCCGCGCGCGCCGGGACACCACAGACGGGGAGCGGGTCAGGTACGGGAGCCGAGATGCGCATCGCGAGCGGGCGCGTCCCGCATCGCGAATCGCATCCCGGCTGGGAGCAATATCGCAGCGCACCCGGTCAGCAGGTCTGACCGGGGCGCTGTGAAGAAGAGAACGCTGCGAGCGCTCCGGGGAGGAGCGGGGACCCGGAGCGCTCGGCGTAACAGTTGTGTAGTCTTTTTCAGTCTGACCACAGTGCTCTCTGCTGACACCTCAATCTGTCCAGAGCATGAAAGGTTTGCTATGGGGATTTTATTCTACTCTGAACAGTTCCTGACCTGGACAGAGGTGTCAACAGAGAGCACTGTGGTCAGACTGAAAAGAACTTCCTGTGGACCATACAGCAGCTGGTAAGTACTTGAAGAATTAAGATTATTAAATAGAAGTAATTTACAAATCTGTATAACTTTCTGGCACCAGTTGATAAAAAAAAATAAAAAGTTGTTTCCCACTGGAGTATTCATTTAAAGGTGGAATATAATATTGTAGTGGAATATAATTTATCCCCTATCCGAAAAACAGGGGATAAGTTATAGATCACAGGGGGTCTGATGGCTGGGACCCACCGCAATCTCCTGTATAAGGCCGCAGAAGTCCGCAGGAAGGGGGATATTCCATCCCCGCATGACGAGGTGGCCGGCACTCCCCTCCATGCATCCCATAGAGATACATGGAGGGAGCGTGTCTGCTGCGGCTTCCTGCTGGGAACGGCATGGTGCTCCCTGTGGACTGCTGCGGGCCCCGAACCATCAAGTTCAACCAGGTAATTGAAGGGAAGGGTGTAAGGGGATAAGGGGAAGGGATGTTGTTTTATAATTCTGCATAAGCATTAATGTTATTTTGTTCCAGGAATGTATCTAACCCTGTTTTAAAGCTATTAATTGTTCCTGCTGTGACCAGTTCCTGAGGTAGACTGTTCCATAAATTCACAGTTCTTATGGTAAAGAAGGCATGTCGCCCCTTTAGACTAAACCTTTTCTACTCCAGACGGAGGGAGTGCCCCTCGTCCTTTGGGGGGGGGGGGGGGGGGTTTAACCTGGAACAGTTTTTCTCCATATTTTTTGTATGGGCCATTTATATACTTATATACGTTTATCATATCCCCCCTTAAACGTCTCTTCTCAAGACTAAACAATTGTAACTCCTTTAATCGCTCCTCGTAGCTAAAATGTTCCATGCCCCATATTAGTTTAGTCGCACGTCTCTGCACCCTTTCCAGCTACTCAGTATCCCTTTTATGGACTGGTGCCCAAAACTGAATAGCATATTCCAGGTGAGGCCGTACCAATGCTTTTTAAAGGGGGAGTATTATGTCCCTGTCCCTCGAGTCCATGCCTCTTGTTGGTTCCAGCGGTCGGACCCAACGCCGTGCCCCCTTTCCCAATCTATAACTTATCCTTTGGAAAGGGGATAAGCTATATTCCACTACAGAGTAGATATATTAAAAAAAATAAAATAAACCAGTGTACAGATAACACAGAAAAAAAACCTGCTTAGAGATTAAAGTCCCACATATACAGGGTGGGCCATTTATATGGATGCACCTTAATAAAATGGGAATGGTTGGTGATATTAACTTCTTGTTTGTGGCACATTAGTATATGTGAGGGGGGAAACTTTTCAAGATGGGTGGTGACCATGGCGGCCATTTTGAATCCAACTTTTGTTTTTTCAATAGGAAGAGGGTCATGTGACACATCAAACTTATTGGGAATTTAACAAGAAAAACAATGATGTGCTTGGTTTTAACGTAACTTTATTGTTTCATGAGTTATTTACAAGTTTCTGACCATTTATAAAATGTGTTCAATGTTCCTGCGGTGTTGCTATCAGTGTGTGAAGAGTGGGAGAAGAGGGTTGCATTCACAATCCAACACAATGGGCAGAACATTGAACACATTTTATAAGTGGTCAGAAACTTGTAAATAACTCATGAAATAAAAAAGTTACGTTAAAACCAAGAACATCATTGTTTTTCTTGTGAAATTCCCAATAAGTTTGATGTTTCACATGACCCTCTTCCTATTGAAAAAACAAAAATGGCCGCCATGGTCACCACCCATCTTGAAAAGTGTCCCCCCCTCACGTATACTAATGTGCCACAAACAGGAAGTTGATATCACCAACCATTCCCATTTTATTGAGGTGTATCCATATAAATCCCATTAGCCCCAATAACTTAAATAATAACGTTAGACCCAATAACTCAAAAAATCCCATTAGCCCCAATAACTTAAATAGTACAATTAGCCCTTATAACTCAAATAATAACATTGACCCCAATAACTCTGAAAATCCCATTAGTGAGACTATATGTGTAAAACTTAATGGAAATGTAAAGTGTATGTTCACAAATGCCAGAAGCCTAGCAAATAAAATGGGGGCGCTTGAGGCCTTGATACTGGAGGAACATATTGATATAGTTGGGGTCACTGAGACATGGCTGGACTCCTCGCATGACTGGGCTGTTAATCTGCAGGGGTTTACATTGTTTCGCAAGGATAGAATGAACAGAAAAGGTGGAGGAGTCTGTCTGTATGTAAGAAGTGGTATGAAAGTCAGTGTGAACGATGTCATAGTGTGTGATGATTCTGAGGAGGTGGAATCACTGTGGGTAGAATTACAAAAGGAGGGAAATACTGAAAAAATTATATTTGGTGTAATCTACAGACCCCCTAATATCACTAAAGAGATAGAAGGTCGGCTGTATAAACAAATAGAGAGGGCCGCCCGGGCAAGTACAGTGGTAATAATGGGATATATCCAGATATAGATTGGGGCCGGGGTTGGCTAAAACTACAAAGGGGAGAAAATTCCTAAATTTATTGCAGGATAATTTTATGGACCAGTTTGTGGAGGACCCAACAAGAAGTGATGCCTTGTTGGATCTGATCATTTCCAACAACGCAGAGCTGGTTGGTAATGTAACTGTGAGGGAAAACCTTGGTAATAGCGACCACAATATAGTTACTTTTGACTTAAAATGTAGAAAACAAAGACAGAAGGGGAAAGCAAAAACATATAACTTTAAAAAGGCAAACTTCCCTGGGCTGAGGGCTGCACTACAGGACATAGACTGGGGGGGAGGTGTTCTCAAATACTGATACAGAAGGTAAATGGGACATCTTTAAATCAACTCTAAATAACTATACAGCTAAATATAAACCAAAGGGGAACAAATATAAACGATTAAAACTAAATCCTACATGGCTGACAAATGAGGTTAAAAGAGCAATAAACAACAAAAAAAATAGCCTACAAAAAATACAAATCTGATGGGTCAGCTATAACATTTAAACAGTACAAGGAGCTTAATAAAATCTGTAAAAATGTAATAAAAACAGCAAAAATTCAAAATGAGAGACAGGTGGCCAAAGAAAGCAAAACTAATCCTAAATATTTTTTTAGATATATAAATACAAAAAAACCAAGGACAGAGCATGTAGGACCCCTTAATAATGATAATGGGGAGGTTGTCACGGGCGATCAAGAGAAGGCGGAGCTACTGAATGGGTTCTTTAGTTCTGTATATACTATGGAGGAAGTAGCTGACATCGGCCAGGTCAGTGCTGGTAACACATCATATAATGTATTGAACTGGCTTAATGTAGAGATGGTACAAGGTAAGTTAAGTAAAGTAAATGTAAGCAAATCTCCAGGGCCGGATGGACTACACCCAAGAGTTCTTAGAGAGGTAAGTTCAGTAATATCTGTACCCCTGTTCATGATATTTAGAGATTCTCTGGTGTCTGGTATTGTGCCAAGGGACTAGCGCAAGGCTAATGTGGTACCAATCTTCAAGAAGGGCTCTAGGTCTTCGCCAGGCAATTATAGACCGGTAAGTCTAACGTGCATTGTGGATAAATTGTTTGAAGGACTTATAAGGGATTACATACAGGAATACATAGGGGATAATAGTATTATAAGTGATAGCCAGCATGGGTTTACTAAGGATAGAAGTTGTCAAACCAATCTAATTTGCTTTTATGAAGAGGTGAGTAGAAGCCTTGACAGAGGAATGGCTGAGGATATAGTGTTTCTGGATTTTGCCAAAGCGTTTGATACTGTCCCTCACAGACGTCTGAC
The DNA here is from genome assembly GCF_029499605.1 of Hyla sarda. NCBI lineage: Eukaryota > Metazoa > Chordata > Amphibia > Anura > Hylidae > Hyla > Hyla sarda. Next base: position 308,082,767 of record NC_079190.1, on the reverse strand, counting down.
AGGTAAGTTAAGGTCCTTGGGCTTGGAAACTTTAGTTTGTAACTGGATTGAACACTGGCTCATGGATCGTACCCAGAGAGTGGTGGTCAATGATTCGTACTCTGATTGGTCCCCGGTTATTAGTGATGTACCCCAAGGTTCAGTACTGAGCCCGCTGCTGTTTAATTTATTTATCAATGATATAGAGGATGGTATTAACAGCTCTGTTTCTATCTTTGCAGATGACACCAAGCTTTGTAGCACGGTACAGTCTATAGAGGATGTGCATAAGTTACAAGATGACTTGGATAGACTAAGTGTCTGGGCATCCACTTGGCAAATGAGGTTCAATGTGGATAAATGTAAAGTTATGCATCTGGGTACTAATAACCTGCATGCGTCGTATGTCTTAGGGGGGATTAAACTGGCAGAGTCACTGGTAGAGAAGGATCTGGGTGTACTTGTAGATCACAGACTACAGAATAGCATGCAATGTCAGGCTGCTGCTTCCAAAGCCGGCAGGATATTGTCATGTATCAAAAGAGGCATGGACTCAAGGGACAGGGACATAATACTCCCCTTTTATAAAGCATTGGTACGGCCTCACCTGGAATATGCTGTTCAGTTTTGGTCGCCTGTTCATAAAAGGGACACTGCGGAGTTGGAAAGGGTGCAGAGACGCGCGACTAAACTAATATGGGGCATGGACCATCTTAGCTATGAGGAGCGATTAAAGGAGTTACAATTGTTTAGTCTTGAGAAGAGACGTTTAAGGGGGGATATGATAAACGTATATAAGTATATAAATGGCCCATACAAAAAATATGGAGAAAAACTGTTCCAGGTTAAACCCCCCCAAAGGACGAGGGGGCACTCCCTCCGTCTGGAGAAGAAAAGGTTTAGTCTAAAGGGGCGACACGCCTTCTTTACCGTGAGGACTGTGAATTTATGGAACGGTCTACCTCAGGAACTGGTCACAGCAGGAACAATTAGCTTTAAAACAGGGTTAGATACATTCCTGGAACAAAATAACATTAATGCTTATGCAGAATTATAAAACTACATCCCTTTCCCTTATCCCCTTACACCCTTCCCTTCAATTCCCTGGTTGGACTTGATGGACGTATGTCTTTTTTCAACCATACTAACTATGTAAATGGCCCACCCTGTGTATGTGTATATATATATGTATACACACATACAGATATCCCTCAACATACAATGGTAATTCTTTCCAAATGACCCATCGTTTGTCGAATCCATCGTATGTTGAGGGATTCGTGCAATGTAAAAAGTGCATTTAATATTCACCTGTCCCCGCCGCTCCGGACCGCGTCCTCACTGCTCCCGATGCTGTCCCAGGGGCTCCCGATGCTGTCCCGCTGCTCCGGCCTCTTCTTCGCGATCCTCCGGCTTCTTCCGCATCTTCTCCGGTGTCCGAGCCTCGCTTTCTGGTGACGTTATTACCTTGCTGCGTCGGCACGGCGTGCGCAGAGACATAATAATGACACCGGAAAGCGAGGCCCAGACCCCGGAGAAGATGCAGAAGACGCCGGAGGATCGCGAAGTGGACCCGGAGCAGCGGGGATAGGTAAGTGAACCTGTCTGGGATGCTTAAACTGCTATCAGAAAGCAGCTTAAGCATTTTGCGCTGTCGGATAGCAGTTAATGCGATGGCCCCGACATAAAAAAGCATCGTATGTCGATGCTGACATCGACATGCGATGGCCTCTGACAGGCCATCGTATGTCGATTTGATCATATGTCGGGGCCATCGCATGTCGGGGGGGTTACTGTATATATATATATATATATATATATATATATATATATATATATATATATATATATATATCCTCTATAGCTACAAAGCAATAGAATATTTGCTAAGCTAAACGAGTTCCAATTACTGCTTAGTGTGTAGAATGTTGTTGTGGCGTTTAACCTGCAAACAAAACAGTCCTGTTGGGAGTAACAGTATATACATGATGTTGAGAACTATGTTCCGTCTGTATCCTTTTTGGCAGTATAAGTCTCTGTGGCGCTAAGTAGTGATGGGGGGATAGTTTCTGTCAAACCGGAAGTGAAATGACAGGTGCCACGCCCCTTTTCTAGCAGAGCCTCAATAGGCAACACCCCTTTGTGCCATCATGCCATCCCCCTTTTCCTGCACAGCTTTGCCCCCCTTTCTCCCACAGTCACTGACGTAATCTCCAAAATGGCCGTGAATGTTTATAGTAATATATAAAGTTGTCCTGACATGTCTGCGTAGCAGAATGTCTTGCAATAAAAATCAGACAGCAATGTATCATTTACTAAAGCTTTATTAATAGAAGTAATCATATATTCAAACACATTTCAAAGAACTGTTTAAGAGTTGTGAGAAATGAGTGAGAAGACAGTAATGCTCAAATACAGCCCAGCTGTTGTAGCACAGGGCTTCATAGCTGCACAATAATTCCTCACGTTATTAATTTTAGTATATATATTTCACCAGAGTCATGAGACTGTTTCTAAGACAGTATGGCTCTTTGTATACACACCGGTTCTTAATTGTAGTCATGTAATAACTGTTTATACTTTCTGAGAGTGATAGCATGTTATATAAATGTATAGCCACATGTGAATATACACATTTTATATCAGGTTTTCATCAGCTGCACAGAATGTTATATAAATAATTATATCACATTATATAGTAACAGAGGCTTTTTATGCTATATTCAAACATGTATATATAATCTGATAAGTCATCCTTACAGCTAATAGTTTGCTTATACATTATGATTCGAAATCAATGAATAGAGATGCCTCTATGTAAGGGATCTTGAATTATTTTAGTGTAGGATCTAAAAAAGATCATTTATAGTATCACACATTGCATAATATTAATACCCCCTTCTAATATAGCGTTCCATGACCCATAATATTAATACCAAGGTCCAACATTATGTCCCTTCAACCAAAATATAACATTTTCAACCTTACAAACTGTTACTATGTGTTTTTTATATACTTTTTAATACATATATCAAACACATTTCATACAAAAGATTTTCTTTTGTACATTTGTAAAGTTAAATACCATTTACAGGAATAAGGTAATACTAACTAACTTTTAATATTGTGCCGCAACAGTCATAACGTGAATACTACCGCCTAATATGTTTCAGCAGCCATAACATTAATACTCCCTTCTAATATAGAGATCCATGACTCATAACATTAATACCACCCTCTAATAGTGTCCCATGAGCTATAATATTAATACCACCGACTGATATTATGTCCCATCAACCATAATATTAATACCACTGCTTAATATTGTGTCTCTAGGTTGAAGTCTTCTTGCAATCTTACAAACCGTTACAATGTTTCCCTTTGGAGCATTCCGGATTTTGTTTTCTTGCTTTGTAAACAATGATATTCTCAAAGTTCACAATTTACAGTTACAGTTATTTTGCACCGCTCTATAAGTGCTTTAGGTACTGTGTACCTGACAAAGATTCAGGAAAATATTATCCCCAATAATATACATCGCAACCAGGTATTGTTCCAAATGTAAGGAAAAAATATATCCAATCATACAAATATTACTAACATATAAACTTGATGTTATATAATTATAATACATAAATAATTCCATTTATTATCATCAGTGACAGTAATAATAATAACAGGACATGTATCAACACATAGTAAATACTAGAGTAGGTGTATTTTAGGCTTCTGAGTCAAAGTATTTACATAGTTACATGAACAGGTCCCATTCATTTCACATAAAACTTAGTTTTATACAATAAAAGGGTTGCTAGAGAATGCAAGTAAGTAACAGACAAAATAACTCATCTCTAAGAATTATACAAGCTCACATTCTATAATGAAGTCACTACCATTGTAATTGCATGGCAATGCTGAAAATCATGGTATATTCCTTGGATCCCGGTAACATGTAGACCAAGTGAGCTTGCTAGTGTTTGTCATTTTACAGTTGTAGTTTTAAAGGGGTACTCCCGTGGGAAAAAAAATGTTTAAATCAACTGTTGCCAGAAAGTTAAACAGATTTGTAAATTGCTTCTATTAAAAAATCTTGATCCTTCCAGTACTTTTTAGGGGCTATATACTACAGAGGAAATGCTTTACTTTTTAGATTTCTATGATGCCATGACCACAGTGCTCTCTGCTGACCTCTGCTGTCCATTTTAGGAACTGTCAGCATATGTTTGCTATGGGGATCTTCTCCTGCTCTGGACAGTTCCTAAAATGGACAGCAGAGGTCAGCAGAGAGCACTGTGGTCATGACATCAGAGAAATTTACTGGAAGTACTGGAAGGATTAAGATTTTTTAATAGAAGTAATTTACAAATCTGTTCAACTTTCTGGCACCAATTGATTTAAATAAAAAAGTTTTCCACGGGAGTACCCCTTTCATCTCCAATAGTAGAGTTTAATTTATAAAATAAACATCACACAAATTTGTGGTGGATTTACAAATGAGTCTATTATTTCAGCATTTTTCTGTTTTGTTTGCTTTATTTGTAAATTACAGTCAGGCTAATCCCGCTCCTAATTTTGGCTAAATAATGACCAAAATTCCAAGAAATATTCTTAAGTGCCATTTGAAGTTTGTCCCCAACTAGCTGATAGGAAAACAATACGAGAACAAAAAGGAATAAATTAATTGAAAAATGCACACAACATTCCATTAGATCTTTGAGGCCTTATGGTATATTCACACATGTAGGTATAATCTAATAATCCATTAATGCAGCAGAATAGTTTGTTTAACCAATTTGTGTATAGGTTTAACCACAACGGAGACAAAGTCCTGCAACACATTTCAAATTTGCGCTGTTTGGACATACCCAAAGGTAAATACTTTCAAAGTGCACAATTTATAGTTACATTTATTATGCACCCACTCCATAAGCGTTTCAGGTACTATATACATAAAGATTCATGAAAATATTGTGCTAACCAAGTATCCAGGGCAAATGGGCACTGTGCCTATTGTAAGTAAAAGAAATATGGCCAATCGTAGATTTAATAACATATAAACTTAAAGAAAATACTATAATAAAAATAATAATGATGACGTTACATATTTATAGCACATAATAAATAATGGCATTAAGCATTGTCAGTGACAGTAATATTAATAGAGCATGTATGAACACATAGTAAATACTAGAGTAAAAGTATTTCAGGTTTTGCCAATCATTCTCACATAAACGAACATCACAGGACCAGCCATGAATTGACTCTAAACATGGCACAATTCTATGGTATTCTCACAAAAGCAGGCCTTATACTAACTGCACTTTCACTAAAAAAACAGGCTGCATTCTCTATAGGTGACTGTAAGCTAGTGGCTTCTCCCTACACATACGTAGCGGCCCTCGCCTCTGTAGCGATGTGTAGGGCCACACCATGAAGAAACTATAGGCGGTGTAAAAGTTTACAATAGTTGCTCTATAGCATTCCATTCCTGAAATAACCAACACAAATCGGTTTCTTATCACGTGAAAATTGTATAACATTCTCTTATTATTAATGTTTAACATGTATTTATTTAGCTTTTCTATTGTTTGTTGTTGAATGATTTGTAAACACAGCCAACTATTCATTGTCATATTAAAAAACTTTAAAATAGCAATCAATTTGTGGCTTTCAAAATAAGCAAAAATGTTCCTAGAGCTGTTTTATGTTATAAATGTCAGTGTGATTACGGTGTTTTCTGTAAAGTGCCACTGTGTGGAAAGTGTTATGGTAACAGTTTTTTTGGACTCTAGTGGAACAACCACATTAACCCCTACCCCTTAATTCCCTGGTTGAACTTGATGGACATATGTCTTTTTTCGACCGTACTAACTATGTAACTAAGTAACTATGTAACTATGTAACCCCTTAAGGACTGAGCCCTTTTTCACCTTAAGGACTCGGCCATTTTTTGCAAATCTGACCACTGTCACTTTAAACATTAATAACTCTGGAATGCTTTTAGTTATCATTCTGATTCAGAGATAGTTTTTTCGTGACATTCTACTTTAACGTAGTGGTAAAAATTTTTGGTAACTTGCATCCTTTCTTGGTGAAAAATCCCAAAATTTGATGAAAAATTAGAAAATTTTGCATTTTTCTAACTTTGAAGCTCTCTGCTTGTAAGGAAAATGGATATTCAAAATAATTTTTTTTTTTATTCACATATACAATATGTCTACTTTATATTTGCATCATAAAATTGATTAGGTTTTACTTTTGGAAGACACCAGAGGGCTTCAAAGTTCCGCAGCAATTTTCCAATTTTTCACAAAATTTTGAAACTCGCTTTTTTTCAGGACCAGTTCAGGTTTGAAGTAGATTTGAATGGTCTTCATATTAGAAAAACCCCACAAATGACCCCATTATAAAAACTGCACCCCCGAAAGTATTCAAAATGACATTCAGTAAGCGTTTTAACCCTTTACGGGTTTCACAGGAATAGCAGCAAAGTGAAGGAGAAAATACACAATCTTCATTTTTTACACTCGCTTGTTCTTGTAGACCCAATTTTTGAATTTTTGCAAGCGGTAAAAAGGAGAAAATTTTTACTTGTATTTGAAACCCAATTTCTCTCGAGTAAGCACATACCTCATATGTCTATCTTAATTGTTCAGCGGGCGCAGTAGAGGGCTCAGAAGGGAAGGAGCGTCAAATGGTTTTTGGGGGGCATGTCACCTTTAGGAAGCCCCTATGGTGCCAGAACTGCAAAAAACCCCACATGGCATACCATTTTGGAAACTAGACCCCTCGGGGAACATAACAAGGGGTAATGTGAACCTTAATACCCCACAGGTGATTCACGACTTTTGCATATGTAAAAAAAAAAAAATTTTTTTTACCTAAAATGCTTGGTTTCCCTAAAGTTTTACATTTTTAAAAAGGGTAATAGCAGAAAATACCCATAAAAATTTGAAGCCCAATTTCTCCCGATTCAGAAAACACCCCATATGGGGGTGAAAAGTGCTCTGCTGGCGCACTACAGGTCTCAGAAGAGAAGGAGTCACATTTGGCTTTTTTGAAGGAAATTTTGCTCTGGGGGCATGCCGCATTTAGGAAGCCCCTATGGTGCCAGGACAGTAAAAAAAAAACACATGGCATACCATTTTGGAAACTAGACCCCTCGGAGAACGTAACAAGGGGTAAAGTGAACCTTAATACCCTACAGGTGTTTCACGACTTTTGCATATGTAAAAAAATAAAATAAAAAATTTACCTAAAATGCTTGGTTTCCCAAAAAATTTACATTTATACAAAGGGTTAAAGCAGAAAATACCCCCCAAAATTTGAAGCCCAATTTCTCCCGATTCAGAAAACACCCCATATGGGGGTGAAAAGTGCTCTGTTGGCGCACTACAGGTCTCAGAAGAGAAGGAGTCACATTTGGCTTTTTGAAAGCAAATTTTGCTCTGGGGGCATGCCGCATTTCGGAAGCCCCTATGGTGCCAGGACCGCAAAAAATACCCACATGGCATACCATTTTGGAAACTAAAGCCCTCGGGGAATGTAACAAGGGGTTAAGTGAACCTTAATACCCCACAGGCGTTTCACGACTATTGCATATGTAAAAAAAATAAAAAAAAATTTACCTAAAATGCTTCTTTTCCCCAAAATTTTTTAAAAAGGGTAAAAGCAGAAAATACCCCCCAAAATTTGAAGCCCAATTTCTCCCGAGTACGGCGATACCCCATATGTGACCCTTAACTGTTGCCTTGAAATACGACAGGGCTCCAAAGTGAGAGCGCCATGCGCATTTGAGGCCTAAATTAGGGATTGCATAGGGGTGGACATAGGGGTATTCTACGCCAGTGATTCCCAAACAGGGTGCCTCCAGCTGTTGCAAAACTCCCAGTATGCCTGGACAGTCAACGGCTGTCCGACAATACTGGGAGTTGTTGTTTTGCAACAGCTGGAGGCTCCGTTTTGGAAACCATGGCGTACCAGACGTTTTTCATTTTTATTGGGGAGGGGAGGGGGGTTGTATAGGGGTATGTGTATATGTAGTGTTTTTTACTTTTTATTTTATTTTTTGTGTTAGTGTAGTGTAGTGTTTATAGGGTACAGTCGCACGGGCGGGGGGTTCACAGTAGTTTCTCGCTGGCAGTTTGAGCTGTTGCAGAAAATTTGCTGCAGCTCAAACTTGCAGCCCGATACTTACTGTAAGCCTCCGCCCATGTGAGTGTACCCTGTACATTCACATTGGGGGGGGACATTCAGCTGTTGCAAAACTACAACTCCCAGCATGCGCTGACAGACTGTACATGCTGAGAGTTTTAGTTTTGCAACAGCTGTAGGCACACTGGTTATGTATCACGGAGTTTGTGACCTTACTCAGTGTTTCAAAACCAGTGTGCCTCCAGCTGTTGCAAAACTACAACTCCCAGCATGTATGGTGCACGGTGTAAGGTGACTGCTGGGAGTTGTAGTTTGCAACTGCTGGAGGCACACCGGTCGTGAAACACTGAGTTAGGTAAAAAAAAAACTCTGAGTTTCACAACCAGTGTGCCTTCAGCTGTTGCAAAACTACAACTCTCAGCAGTCACCGACAGCCAACGGGCATGCTGGGAGTTGTAGTTATGCAACCAGCAGATGCACCACTACAACTCCCAGCATGCACTTTAGCTGTTTGTGCAAGCTGGGAGTTGTAGTTATACAACAGCTGAAGGTACACTTTTCCATAGAAATAATGTGCCTCCAGCTGTTGCAAAACCATAAGTCCCAGCATGCCCATAAGGGAATGCTGGGAGTTGTGGTGGTCTGCCACCTGCTGTTGCATAACTACAGCTCCCAGCATGCCCTTTTTGCATGCTGGGAGCTGTTGCTTAGCAACAGCAGGAGGCTGTAACTCACCTCCTGCTGCTGCTCCATCGCAGGCTGTCCCTCGCCGCTGCCGTCGCTCCTGGGGTCGCTCCAACATGGACGCCGGGGATCGGGGTCCCCAGCACCCGGGGTCGTCTTCCCGCACCCGCTCACGCCCTCCGGAAGAGGGGCGGAGTGGGTGCGGGAGTGACGCCCGCAGCAGGCGCCCTGATTGGTCGGCCGGTAATCCGGCCGACGAATCAGGGCGGTCGTGAGGTGGCATCAGTGCCACCTCACCCCTGCAGGCTCTGGCTGTTCGGGGCCGGAACAGCCAGTAATTCCGGGTCACCGGGTCACTGGAGACCCGCTTGACCCGGAATCGCCGCAGATCGCTGGACTGAATTGTCCAGCGATCTGCGGCGATCGCCGACATGGGGGGGCATAATGACCCCCCTGGGCCATATGCCGGGATGCCTGCTGAACGATTTCAGCAGGCATCCGGCTCCGGTCCCCAACCGGCTAGCGGTGGGGGCCGGAATTCCCACGGGCGTATGGATACGCCCTGCGTCCTTAAGGACTCGGGATGCAGGGCGTATCCATACGCCCTGCGTCCTTAAGAGGTTAAAGACTCTGGATTGGCCTCATGACCTCTCCAAAACCCTAACGAGGTAGAAAAAACAGTATATGTGTTTCAGAATCGCTCCTCTACAATGCACCTTGGGTCTCTGGAGACCCCTCTCAAGCGCAACTTTTAGAACACTCAAGGCAGGGAAGATTTTAGACCCTGTGTAAATGCCGCTGCGGGAAGGCGTGACCCTGGGACTGTTTGGAGAGGGATTGGGTCTGCTCTGCCAGTGGGTCGTTCCCTCTGTGGGCACTGGTGATGCGGCGGCAATGGGCGATGCTCAGTACTACGCCATTTGATGCTAGGGCCGTTAGGGAACAGCTACTTACAGGTGGCCGTGACGTGGCTAGCGGATTTGCACTTCATGATCATAAAGTACACTAATGAACTGTTAGTTTAATAAATGTTGCTGAGGAGCATTAGAGCATTGTGTATGTTGTGGCGTGCGACCATGTCTGGACCACTGGTATTTTACGCAACACTTTGGCGTTTGTTTACTGCTGTTGGAGAAGTATGCTTATATGCAGGCTTAGTATTTGTTTTGTGCTGCTGGATAGGTATTTTGTGCATTGTGAGATTTGTTCTGTGTGTCTGAGTTATTTTGTGCTGTACTGTAATATTTTGTGCTGCTGGTGTTGTACTTTGTGCTGTATTATAGTGATTATTTACCACTTCGGGGAGAATATTTTGTACTGCACTGTGGTATTTGGTGTGGGGGATATTATGTGTTACTTGGTGCTATTTAGTTGGCAATGATGGGTATAACACGGGTGGTCGCTATAGCATTTATTTAGTGTTGTGTGGTATTATTTGTTATTTGTTCATGTGATGGCGACAAGTAGAAGTTCTGCTATATACTACATTACAATATTTTGGTGCAACATTTCACCATTTAGGTCATACTTTTTAGTTTTGCACAGTGTCTAAAATCTGCCCTGCCTTGAGTGTTCTAAAAGATGAGCTTGAGAGGGGTCCCCAGAGACCCAAGGTGAATTGTAGAGGAGCAATTCTGAAACACTTACCGTATTTTTAGCCGTATAAGACGCACTTTTTCTTCACCAAAACTGGCGAATACACACCTATTGGGTCGGTCCCTGCGGCCATCAACGGCCGGGACCCGCGGCTAATACAGGACATCACCGATCGCGGTGATGCCCTGTATTAACCCTTCAGATACGGCGATCAAAGCTGACCGCCGCGTCTGAAGCGAAAGTGGCAGTAACCTGGCTGCTCAGTCGGGCTGTTCGGGACCGCCGCGGTGAATTTGTGGCGTCCCGAACAGCTAACAGAACACCGGGAGGGACCTTACCTGACTTCTCGGTGTCTGCTCCGTGCCGGGATCCCCTGCAAGGCGGCGCTCTCCTTCGACGCCATCACGTCGTCGCTCACGCCGTCCCGTCATCCAATAGGAGCGGCGTGCGTAACGACGTGATGACGGCGAGAGAGAGCGTGGATCCCGGGGAAGAAGACGTCCGGAGCATCGGGGACACGTCGACAGCGATGGAGCGAAATCCAGGGCAGTGGTGACGGGTCCGGAGCGACGGGGACACGTGAGTATTACCTCCTATCCAGTGGTCTTCAACCTGTGGACCTCCAGATGTTGCAAAACTACAACTCCCAGCATGCCCGGACAGCTACTGGCTGTCCGGGCATGCTGGGTGTTGTAGTTTTGCAACATCTGGAGGTCCGCAGGTTGAAGATGACTGTTGGGTGCCGAATCATTTTTTTCTAGATTTTGCACCTTTAAAATTGGGTGCGTCTTATATGCCGGTGCGTCCTATAGGGCGAAAAATATGGTATACTGTATTTTCTACCCAGTTAGGGTTTTGGAGATGTCATGAGGCCAAGGGTTTTGGAGAGGTCATGAGTCTTTAACCCCTTAAGGACTCAGCCCATTTTCGCCTTAAGGACTCTTTAATTTTTACGTTTTCATTTTTTCCTCCTCGCCTTCTAAAAATCATAACTCTTTTATATTTTCATCCACAGACTAGTAAGAGGGCTTGTTTTTTGCGCGACCAGTTGTCCTTTGTAATGACATTACTCATTATATCATAAAATGTATGGCGCAACCAAAAAACACTTTTTGTGGGGAAATTAAAACGAAAAACGCAATTTTGCTAATTTTGGAAGGTTTTGTTTTCACGCTGTACAATTTATGGTAAAAATGACATGTGTTCTTTATTCTGAGGGTCAATACGATTAAAATGATACCCATTATTATATACTTTTATATTATTGTTGCGCTTAAAAAAAATCACAAACTTTTTAACCAAATTAGTACGTTTATAATCCCTTTATTTTGATGACCTCTAACTTTTTTATTTTTCTGTATAAGTGGCGGTATGGGGGCTCATTTTTTGCGCCATGATCTGTACTTTTTTTTGATACCACATTTGCATATAAAAAACTTTTAATACATTTTTTATAATTTTTTTTTAATAAAATGTATTAAAAAAGTAGGAATTTTGGACTTTTTTTTTTTTTCGTTCACGCCGTTCACCGTATGGGATCATTAACATTTTATTTTAATAGATCGGACATTTACGCACGCGGCGATACCAAATATGTCTATAAAAAAAAATTTTTACGGACGTTTTACTTTTTTATTGGGGGAGGGGATTTTTCACTTTTTTTTAATTTTACTTTTACATTTTTTTAAATTTTTTTTTACACTTGAATAGTCCCCATAGGAGACTATTCATAGCAATACCATGATTGCTAATACTGATCTGTTCTATCTATAGGACATAGAACAGATCAGTATTATCGGTCATCTTCTGTTCTGGTCTGCTCGATCACAGACCAGAGCAGGAGACGCCGGAAGCCGGACGGAGGAAGGAGAGGGGACCTCCGTCCGGCGTTCTGAATGATCGGATCCCCGCAGCAGCGCTGCGGGTGATCCGATCGTTCATTTAAATCGCGAACTGCCGCAGATGCCGGGATCTGTATTGATCCCGGCACCTGAGGGGTTAATGGCGGACGCCCGCGAGATCGCGGGCGTCGGCCATTGCCGGCGGGTCCCTGGCTGCGATCAGCAGCCGGGATCAGCCGCGCATGACACGGGCATCGCTCCGATGCCCACGGTTATGCACAGGATGTAAATGTACGTCCTGGTGCGTTAAGTACCACCTCACCAGGACGTACATTTACGTCCTGCGTCCTTAAGGGGTTAATGTGGTTGTTCCACTAGAGTCCCAAAACTGTTACCATAACACTTTTTTAATATAACCCTGAATAGTTGGCTGTGTTTACAAATCATGCAACAACAAACAATAGAAAAGCTGCATAAATATATATTAAACAATAATAAGGGAATGTTATACATTTTTCATGTGATAAGAAACAGATTTGTGTTGGTTATTTCAGGAATGGAATGCTATAGAGCCATTATTGTAAACTTTTACACCGCCTACAGTTTCTTCATGGTGTGGCCCTACACATTGCTACAGAGGCGAAGGCCGCTACGTATGTGTAGGGAGAAGCCATTAGCCTACAGTCATGTGTCTCAGCATCTATAGAGAATGCCGCCTGTTTTTTATTAGTGAAAGTGCAGTAAGTATAAGGCCAGCCTTTGTGAGAATACCACAGAATTGTGCCGTGTTTAGAGTCAATTCATGGCGGGTCCTGTGATGTTCTTTCATGTGAGAATGATTGGCAAAACCTGAAATACTTCAATGTGAAGATAGTGACCAGCAGGCCAAACAGTACGCGCACTCACCGCACAGTTAGGGTGTTCAAATTCCGAGACTGGACATCATCCGACGGGGCTCAAGGCAGGGATGGGGGCGCTCAGAAAGGAGGCGACTGCCGGCGGTTTCACGCTATAGGGAGCGCTTCATCCGGCCTGATGAAGCGCTCTCTATAGCGTGAAACCGCCGGTAGTCGCCTCCTTTCTGAGCGCCCCCTGTCCCTGTCTTGAGCCCCGTCGGGTGATGTCTAGTCTCGGAGTTTGAAGACATTAACTGTGCGGTGAGTGCGGGTACTGTTTGGCCTGCTGGTCACTATCTTCACATTGAATGGCTTCTCTCTTTGTATTTCCCAGCACCTCCACACACAGCGCATTTGATATCTAACAGAACACCTGTCTGATCACCACAAGATCTGTGTATGTGTAATTTATAGGACTTGGGTTTAATAGTGGTGCCACCTCAGAACCTCTTTGCTATACAAAACCTGAAATACTTTTACTCTAGTATTTACTATGTGTTCATACATGCCCTATCAATATTACTGTCACTGACAATGCTTAATGCCATTATTTATTATGTGCTATAAATATATATCATTATTATTTTTATTATAGTATTTTCTTTAAGTTTATATGTTACTAAATCTTCTATGATTGGCCACATTTCTTTTACTTACAATAGGCACAGTGCCCATTTGCCCTGGATACTTGGTTAGCACAATATTTTCATGAATCTTTGTTATGTATATAGTACCTGAAACACTTATGGAGTTGGTGCATAATAAAAGTAACTATAAATTGTGCACTTTGAAAGTATTTATCTTTGGGTATGTCCAAACAGCGCAAATTTGAAATGTGTTGCAGGACTTTGTCTCTGTGATGGTTAAACCCATGCACATATTGTATAAACAAACTATTCCGCTGCATTGATGGATTATCAGATATATCTAAATGTGTAAATATACCATAAGGCCTCAAAGATATAATGGAATGTTGTGTGCATTTTTCAATTAATTTATTCCTTTTTGTTCTCGAATTGTATTCCTATCAGCTAGTTATGAACAAACGTCAAATGGCACCTAGGAATAGTCTTGGAATTTCGGTCATTATTTAGCCAAAATTAGGAGCGGGATTAGCCTGACTGTAATTTACAAATAAAGTAAACAAAACAGAAAAATGCTGAAAATAACAGACTCATTTGTAAATCCACCACAAATTTGTGTGATGTTTTATTTACTTTAGAATAAAACACTAGCAATGTAGCTCACTTGGTCAACCACGAAAACATACACTCTCAGGCCTTGTTTGAATTGACCCCACCTGACATAGATAGCTACATTGAAGATGTGTAACTTTACAGTTCATCAGAACATTACATGTTATCGAGAGCCTAAGAATATACCATGATTTTCAGCACTGCCCGGCAATTACTTTGGTAGTGACTTCATTATAGAATGTGAGCTTGTATAATTCTTAGAGATGAGATCCAGGCCTCAGATTTATTTTGTCTATGTTACTTACTTGCGTTCTCTAGCAACCCTTTTATTGCATAAAACTAAGCTTTATGTGAAATGAATGGGACCTGTTCATGTAACTATGTAAATACTTTGACTCAGAAGCCTAAAATACACCTACTCTAGTATTTACTATGTGTTCATACATGTCCTGTTATTTTTATTATTACTGTCGCTGAAAATGATAAGTGGAATTATTTATGTATTATAATTATATAACATCATCAATATAGTATTTTTAGTTTATATGTTAGTAATATTTGTATGATTGGATATATTTTTTCCTTACATTTGGAACAATACATGGTTGCGATTGGAGATAATTGGGGATAATATTTTCCTGAATCTTTGTCATGTACACAGTACCTAAAGCACTTATAGAGCAGTGCAAAATAACTAACTGTAAATTGAGAAGTTTGAGAATATCATTGTTTACAAAGAAAGAAAACAAAACCCGGAATGCTCCAAAGGGAAACATTGTAACGGTTTGTAAGGTGGCAAAAAAACTTCAACCTAGAGACACAATATTAAGCAGTGGTATTAATATTATGGTTGATGGGACATAATATCAGGCCGTGGTATTAATATTATAGCTCATGGGACACAATATAAGAGGGTGGTATTAATGTTGTGGGTCATGGATCTCTATATTAGAAGGTGGTATTAATATATGACTGCTGAAACATATTTGGTATTCATGTTATGACTGTTGGGGCACAATATTAGGAGTGATATTCATGTTATGGGTGCTTGGGCACAATATTAAGAGTCAGTATTACCTTATTCCTGTAAATGGTATTTAACTTTACAAATGTACAAAAGAAAATCTCTTATTCTGTGAAATGTGTTTGATATATGTATCAAAAAGTATATAAAAAACACTTAGTAAAAGTTTGTAAGGTTGAACATTTAATATTAAGGGTTGATGGGACATAATATCATGCCTTGGTATTAATATTATGGGTCATGGAACGCCATATTAGAAGGTAGTATTAATATTATGCAATGTGCAATACTATAAATGATCTGTTTTAGAACTAACACGAAAATAATTCAAAATCCCTTACATAGAGGCATATGTATTCATTGATTTAGACTCAATGTATAAACAAACTATTCAGCTGTAATGATGACTTATCAGATTATATCTACATGTGTGAATATAGCATATTTATATATATATATTCACATCTGGCTATAAATTTATATAACATGCTATCACTCTCAGAAAGTATAAACAGTCATTGCATTACATTGCGAACAGGTGTGCATACAAAGAGCCATACTGTCTTAGAAACAGTCTCATGACTCTGGTGAAATATATACACTGAAATGAATAACGTGACGAATTATTGTGCTACTATGAAGCCCTGTGCTACAACAGCTGGACTGTATGAGCATTACTGTCTTCTCATTCATTTCTCACAACTATTAAACAGTTTGAAACGAGTTTGTATATATGATTACTTCTATTAATAAAGCTTTATAAAATTATACATTGCTGTCTAATTTTTATTACAAGACATTCTGTTACGCAGACATGTCAGGACATGTTTACATATTACTATAAACATTCACGGCCATTTAGGAGATTACGTCAGTGACTGTGGATGAAATGGGGCGAAGCTGTGCAGGAAAGGGGGCATGACATGACGGCACAAAGGGGCATGGCCTATTAAGTATGTTTGAAAAGGGGGTGTGGCACCTGTCACCACTTCCGAGGAAATAGAATTGCCGGTGAGTAATTACCGGCTTTCCACCCTGTCACGACAGCACCCCCAGAGAGGTAATAGGGAGGGACCATTGCCTGAAGAACTTTGCGTCCAAAAGCCATGGAGGATAGATTGTCAGCCCTGAGCCTATAGTGCCGAAAAAAGTATGTGGGGACTACCAAGTAGCCGCCCTACAGATCTGAGCAATAGAAGCACCTCTTTTCTCTGGCCATGATGAGGCGACAGCTCTAGTAGAGTGGGCTCTCAGGTTAGTTGGTGGAGACAGATCTGCAGAGGAATAAGCTACAACAATGGCCTGCCTAACTCATCTAGCAATAGTATCTGCTCTGACAATATTTCCCCTATTGGGACCTGCAAACTGAACTATTTAGGGATAGACCGATATCGATTTTTTAGGGCAGATACCGATAATCTGCGACCTTTCAGGCCGATAGCCGATAACTTATACCGATATCGGGCGCTTTAAATCAATGAACTGCAGCGGCTTTTGCGGGGCCAGAGACCGCCGCCAGCTTCTCTCCCTCTGCCTGTCCTGGGGTCCTCCCTAGTCCAACCACCATCGCTGCCCCATTGCCTCCCCCATCCCCGGTTTTATAATTACCTGTTCCCGGGATCCGCTCTACTTCTGGCTCCGGCGGTGTCCTGAGCTGTCACTGTGCACACTGACATCGCGTTGAGGACGTCACTCGTCATTGCGCTGCAAAGCGCAGCACGCCGCAAGAACCAGAAGTAGTGCGGACCGCGGGAACAGGTAATTATAAATACGGGGGTGGGGGAGGCATTAGGCCAGCGGCGGTGGTCTCTTGCCGGGGGGGGGGGGGGGGGCGAATCTTAAGATGGATTCGCATAGAAGGAAGGAAGGACCACTCCTTGTGATAATGGAATTCTGAGACGAATTTAGGTAGAAAATCAAGATCGGTTCTTAAAATAATCCTATCATCTAAGATTTGAGTATAGGTTCTCAAGTAGATAGGGCCGCTAACTCCCCTACTCTCCTGGCTGATGTGACAGCTATAAGTAAAGCAGTTTTCTGGACTAAAATCTTCAGAAGTATAGAAGACAAAGGCTCAAAAGGACTTGTGCAGAGAGAGTTAAGTACAAGAGTAAGGTCCCAAGAAGAAGCAACTTCCAGACTGCATAACTGCATTCTGATAAAGGACTTAAAAAATCTCACCACCCAGGGATGACTATCAATCTTCTGGCTATATAACGTTGCTAGAGCAGCTACCTGTACTTTGAGGGTGGTAGCCCTTAACCCTTTCTCACGTCCTCTTTGTAAAAAATCAAGGATAAAAGGCATAATTGGCTTATCCAAATCTAACTTGGTAGAATTTGAAAATGACAAAAACTTTTTCCAAATTCTGATCAAATATATCTTTGTAGTCACTGGTTTTCTACTGTATTGTAAGGTGGATATGACTGTGTCTGAAAGACCCCTGGACTTTAGGATTATACTTTCAAGAGCCAAGACGTCAAATGAAGGTTGCTGACATCTGGATGAAGGACCAGGCCTTGGCTGAGTAGAAACCATGGACTTTCGGGAGAACCCAAGGGTCTGTTAGAGACATAGCCCTTAGACAGGAGAACCAGGCTCTCCGTAGGCAGAATGGGGCAATTAATATAACTGTTGCTCTGTCCTCTCTTATCTTCATTATAACTCTGGGAATAAAAGCCAGGGGAGGAAAGGTGTAGGCTAAGGCCCATTCCCAAGTCTGGGATAGTGCGTCCACTGCAAGAGGTCTGTCTGCTGGCCTCATGGAAAGAAAGTCTCTGACCTGTCTGATGTGCCTGGTGGTGAAATCCACTTGAGGGGTTCCCCATAAGGCTGTGATCTTGAGGAATATTTTTGGATTTAACCGACATTCCCCCTGAAGAATTAATAGGCGGCTTAGAAAGTCTGCCCTGATATTGAGTTCCCCTTTAATATGCACTGCAGAGATTGTTTTTAGATGGGATTCTGCAAAGGACAGGACCTGAAAAGACAAATTCATACGGGATGGAGTTCAGTAGTGGTATTATCCGAGAAGCTTTTTTACATTAGAGCCCCTAATAAAATCTCTAGCTGATTCAAGAGCCCTAGACACCGCTAAAAGCTCCTTAAAATTTGAGGATCTATCAATCACCTCTTCTTCCCAAAGGCCCTGAAAATTAAGGCTATGCAAATGAGCACCCCATCCCCAAGGGCAGGCCTCAGTAGTGATGACTAAAGGGTTCTGACAAACCCAATCTACACCTTTAGAAAGGTTATCACTCACTAACCACCAGTGTACAGAAGACAGCACTTGAGGGGGCAACACAATACGTCTATCCGAATCATGCTGGGAACCATCCCAAGTTCCAAAGAGTTCTAATTGTAAAATTCGAGAGTGAAAATGGGACTGCTGGGATGGCTGCTGTGAACAAACCTAAAACTGACATCCCCCTCCTAATATAAATACAGGGAGAACTAATAATCTCACTGACTGAAGAGATGATCTTTTCTATTTTAGCTGGAGGGAGAAAAGATTTTTGTACTGAAGAGTCAAACAAGATACCAAAAAAAAACTTTCTGCTGAGTAGGGGTAAGGGAGGATTTATCCCAATTAATTAACCAACCCAATTTATGGAGGATATCAATAGTACGTGTCAAAAAAAATTTCACTTTTATTTCTGATTCTGATTCTAGATAGGGAATAAAAATCCCTTCTCGCTCTCGGATATGGGCCGCCAATTCTGCAACTATTTTTGAAATACCCTTGGAACAATGGCGATACCAAAGGGCAGGGCGCAGAACTGTAGATGAAGGAGTTGAGAATTTACAAAAACTGCAATCCTTAAATATTTCTGATAATCTATGTGAATAGGGACATGAAGGTATGCATCTTTAAAATCTAAAGACAACATGAAACAATCCTTAAACAATAGGTTAACGGTGGATTTTATTGTCTACATCTTAAAACTTCAGAGGTTTGAGATTAATAATGACCCTGAACGTTCCATTTGGTTTCCCAACAAGAAAGAGTAGAATAAAATCCCAAACCCTGTTCTTGTGGAGGTACAGGAACCAAAACCCCTTTCTCTATAAGGGATAACACTTCTCCCTGTAAAGAAGACTGATCTGAAGGTCCTGGGGGACATTTAGTGACCAGGAAACGAGTAGGCGGCAAACTAACAAAAACCAGACTGAGACCGTCCCAGATAATTTGAATTATCCAAGAACTACCAGAAATTTTTTCCCATTCTGGAATGTATTTTTTTTAAAGTCTGCCACCTACTCAAAGATCGCATCATTGGGGGTTAGGTTTTTTGGTGGAAGTACTAGGCTGATTAAACATAAGGCCTACTCACCTTATGAGAAATGTTTCACCTGTTTGAATGACCCCTATTCTTATTCTGACCACCTCTCTTCCCTTTACACTGAAAAGGCCTATTTTGTCTAGGGGGTTGGGAAGCTGGAAACCCCTTTTTCCTATCCCCAGCATTTTCTAACACATCTGAGAGGACAGAACCAAACAAAAATTCTCCCTCCCTCTAACTTACTCTTAGAGCCACTGTCCCCCCTTAGTATCAGACTCTGAGAAAGGGTGATTTCCTTTAAATGGTCTAGGAATGAAAGTTTTCTTGTCTTAATTAACTGAGAAATGGTTCTATGAACCGGAAAACTCTACGTTTTCTTTCTTCTAGGCCCTCGAACATGATGTCTTGAACAGACTGCTGCTCCTTAGTCTCCTCAAGCCCCATGGTGGACCTCACGGCTTTAATCAATTGCTCAGAATCCCCTGCCAGAAAAAGGCTTTCCCAACAAGTCATCTTCAGATAAACGGGAGTCCTCCCCTGCAGGGAATATATAACTATGACAATCCATAGTATCAAAATGGAAAAACACAATATCAGATAAAAGGAATACCTGAATCAGAATAAATAGAAAGCACACCTTCTTCCTCCTCAACATCACTAGGAACAGAAGGGGCCACTACCAGCTGTGGAGGGGCAACTACTGGTAGAAAAGGGCGGATTCTATCTGACTCTTTACCATCTCCTGCATCTGCATAATCAGTGACGGGGATTCTACAAATTTAACATAATAAATTTAAGTAACAAAAAAAGTCACCTTTTTTTAATTTTTATAAATACACCTGCACCCACCTGCAGCAATGATCCTATTAATGCAAGCTGGACAGTTAGGCTTAGCATAATCAGGTGCATAAGGCATTCCCTATGTTTAGTCTTCGTAACAGCTTTCCTAGGAGTATCCTAAGAAATGGAACAACTACATGAGAAAAAATGGACCAAAAACATAACACTCACCCCTCTGCAAGAAACGGTGCCGTAGAAGCAGTCTTTGAATCCGCACGGTCCCACTTGGAAGAGTCGTCCCCAATGGAGCCGGAATGCTGCTGCTGGGGGGGAACACCATGGAAAAAACCCCAACCAGGGAGTATCAGAGGATACTGTCCCAACTAGGAGAAAACGACCTCCTCTGGACCTCTTCACCATCACTATATCCACACCACCGGAGGCATGGACTACTCCAGGCTTCCTGCAGGAAACCACTGAGGCAGAGAGGGATGTGCATCCTTTTTGTACTATAGGTTTCCTGTTCCTGAAGGAAGAGTCCATCTCTCTGGTGGTGCTGTCATGACGGGGTGGAAGAAGTTTAATAAACAATCAGATCCCGGATAGGGAGCAATATCAAAATTCCAACTGTGCCCGAGGTTAACATCAAAAACAGCCACCAGTCATCTGCCACAAACAATTATGACAAACACCCACATTTTCATGGCCCACAACATATTAGACATTTTACCAACAGTTGGCTACACACCAGCTCCAAACACCCTAAGGGACGTGATACTGCAAATAGGATGAAACAAAAAAATGTGGTGAATGGCATTAAGAAAAAAGGGGCATGGACTGGCTGCCGGAGCCCATGGACGCCGCAGTTAGCGACTAAAACACAACGACACACCGCCTGAATTTGCCCCAATTTGCCGCAGGAGGCAGAACCGCCATGACTTCCTGGTGAAATTCAGCTTCTCACCGCAGGGAGCCTCCGCTCAAAAAGCCGCCGCTGGCCCCAGCACAGAACCGCGCTCCCTCCCTCCCTCCAACCTCCCCGCATGGAGATCAGGACACCCAGCTCACTAGCCAGCCACCCCAGAGATCATTCTCCGACCGGGCCCATCAGATCCCAGCCGCAACTCTGCTGCTACAAGCAGGAGTGGAGAGGGGCGCAGAAGATGCGGAGGAACAGGGGGACTCTCAGCCTAGACCGCATAGTGCTGGCTCATCTCCCACAGGTCGGATCCCTGCAGAAAGCAGCAGCCAGCTCATCAACCAGCAGCGCTCACCCCTCTCAACCAGGGACACTGTTGGGGAGGTAGGAAACCCTACTCCCACACCCTCGCCTGACCCCGCACCTAATCTACAAGCCACAATGCCAATGGGGAATGTGTCCCACACAGATACCAAAATGAGAGACATGCTTCTATTGCTGCACAATACCTTCCTACAAGATATCCAGAATGCATTACAGCCCCTACACACATCTCTCAATGCACTGGGTGCTCGGGTAGATCATATTGAGCAGAAATTTGGGGAATTTGCAACTTCTCATAATCACCTTATTGACCTCCACTAAGCTGCAAAGGTTGACATCACCACCCTTAAAGCGAAAGTGGCGGACCTGAAGCACTGCAGTCGCCGCAACAATGTTAAGCTGCGTGGTGTGCCCGAATCTGTAGCATCAGCTGACATTCCTGATTATGTCCGCAGCTTGATCAAATCTACCCTACCTGACTGCTCCGAATAATTGTTGACAGAGCACACCGTGTCCCTCGCCCGAGACACTTGAATGAAACAATGCCTAGAGACATTCTTGCCCACATACAATTCTTTCACATAAAAGAACGGCTAATGGAATCGGCTAGGCGTAACAATGGCTTGGTGGCCCCATTTCACCAGATTTCAATCTACTCGGATCTCTCAGCTGCCACCTTACAAGCCCGCAGAGCCCTGCTCCCTCTCACTTCCTCACTCCAAGAGGTGAAAATTCTATACAGGCATAGAAGAAACAGACTGTACAGCACTCACCAGGAAATTTTGCCGGGATGTTACTTTCTTTATTGCATATTGAATGGGGTTACAGCAGCATGCTCGGAGGAAGAAGAACACGAGCTCTCAGAGCTCTTCACCAAAAAAATTGTCAGATCAGGCAAGTATCCTCCAAGAAATGAGGAATACAACTACTACTGTAAATAGAACGGAAGACGCCTTAGAAACCCACTCAGGGACAGCATTGGACACCAATAAGGACATACTCACTAGAGAAAAACTCTATAAATCACTTGAATTGGCTACAGTTCGTTCCTTATTAGCCCTACCCCTACCTTTTTTAAGGACAGCCTACCAACAGAGTTACGTTCCCAACACAGAGAGGAGTCTTTAGATGGTTCACTAATCACTATTTGTGATACGCAACCACTGGACACCGACACATCGTCACATTTAGAAGTATCACCGAATGAGCTACTCGAACAGACTCCAGGTGCAAACCGTGTATCTAACCATTTTACTTTTATTTTTTTTTTAGATCTACCCTTGGCTCTCACAACTACACCTACATATTCAATAAAGGACCCCATGTGAACATTCATCACAAACTATTACAGTCCGAAGTCACAAAAAAAAGGAAAAACACTAAAAAAATGAAAAGCCAAAAGGGGTTGTAGGGGAAGTGAGAGCGAGAAAAAAAAAAAAAAGAAGACACCCTTCCGAAGCCCAAAAAGAAAAAGGCAGCAGAAGAAACAAAAACGGAACTTATTCCAAGCGCCAAATCCCTTGAGGTAGTCAGTCTGGTTTCCTCGGCCAGGCACAATAGCAGAAATCAAGAAGGATATGCTGCTTTAAGCAGCATCTCCCTACCTGTGCCTAACGTACTTCACCAGGGGCGCTATTGTGTTCCTTTTTCTCTCTTTCAAAAAGAAAAAGGGTACAGCAGTAGATAAAACTAACAGCAAGAGAGAATATGCTAAAATCTAACCTTTCCTCACATATTCTGAATGAATTGGAATGGAGCCTACTGAGTAGAGGTCTCTCATCCTGTCCCACCAGCGATATCAATGAATTTAAATTATACATTGATTTACACAAGTTCGTAATCTGACCCTAACCACGCATTTCGATGCAAAGTAATGTAAAGTAAAATGGAAAAGTAAAGTAATGTTGGGAAAGCTTCAGTTAGTTACTCCTGAAATTATTCCATCTCTAATAGAACCTCCCCCTATTGTGTCTCATCTTAAACTACCATCAAGTTTCTATCCCCTCCACCACAGGGGAAACTACATAGAGACCTTTTTTTTAAAAATAGTCACAGCGGATTTCAGAAACTTGGACCGATGGAATACAAACAAATCCAACCTAGCCAAGAGAGAAAAAGCTGCTCTCACATGTCTCACAGAAGATTAAAATATTGTTATAAGAAGCACACACAAAGGGGGCGGCATTGTCCTGCAAGACCGAGAAACCAATGTGAAAGAAGCAATTAGGATTTTTGCGGAAAGACTCACTTGTGCCGGGCACTCAAACATTTTATTTGACATTGTATTGAATTTATTTTACAACATAACTATTTCTCCTTCGGGCACCATATATATTTGCATGTCCAGGGAACTGCCATGGGCACACAATTTGCCCCTGCATTTGCGAATCTGTATCGTGCATTTGAAGATCCATACATCCATAATCATCATATATGGATCAAGAACTTCAAGCTCTAAAAGCGATACATTAAACAATGATCTTTTATTTGTATGGGATGGATCCGAAAGGGACTTCAATAGGACAGAAAATAGCAAACATGGGATTTCTGTCGAGCGCTGCTATGTCAGTAGTTGCAAAAAAAACAAACTTCAGTATGCTAACCAGTACACAATTGTATTTTATTATTCAAGGATGTATACAACAGGACAACGCATTTTGGCGCAAACTCACGCCTTCCTCAAGTCCCCAACAAAGAAGTTCAGAGGTCCTGACCCAACTCCCTGTGCAGTGGCATCAGAAAGTGACCTCACAGAATATCTCAATCAGAATATATTCAATATGACATTGGGTGCCAGATGATGTAAAGAAGGTAGGGAGTATTTGGATTTAGAATTAAACAACAATGATAATAGAGTCATCACAAAAACATACTTTAACCCCTTAAGGACTGAGCCCTTTTTCACCTTAAGGACAGAGCCCTTTTTTGCAATTCTGACCACTGTCACTTTATGCATTAATAACTCTGGGATGCTTTTACCAATTATTCTGATTCCGAGGTTTTTTCGTGACATATTCTTCTTTAATTTTTCTAAATTTGAAACTCTCTGCTTGTAAGGAAAATGGATATTCCAAATAAATTATATATTGATTCACATATACAACATCTCTACTTTATGTTGGCATCATAAAGTTGACATGTTTTTACTTATGAAGACATCAGAGGGCTTCAAAGTTCAGCAGCAATTTTCACAAAATTCCAATTTTTCACAAAATTTTCTAAATCTGAATTTTTCAGGGACTAGTCCAGTTCAGTTTTGAAGCGGATTTGAGGGGTCTTCATATTCGAAATACCCCATAAATTACCCCATAATAAAAACTGCACCCCCCCCCCCCCCCCCCAGTATTCAAAATGACATTCAGAAAGTGTGTTAACCCTTTAAGTGTTTCACAGGAATAACAGCAAGGTAAAGGAGAAAATTCTAAATCTTCATTTTTTACATTCGCATGTTCTTGTAGACCCAGTAAAAGGAGAAAAAGCCCCCGCAATTTTGTAACCCAATTTCTCTTGAGTAAGGAAATACCTCATATGTGGATGTTAAGTGGTCTGTGGGTGCACTAGAGGCCTCAGAAGGGAATGAGTGACAATGGGATTTTGGAGAGTGAGTTTTTCTGAAATGGCTTTTTGAGGGCATGTCCCATTTAGAAAGCCCCTATGGTGCCAGAACAGCAAAAAAAAAAAACATGGCATACCATTTTGGAAACTACACCCCTCAAGGAACGTAACAAGGGGTTCGCTGAGCCTTAACACCCCACAGGTGTTAGACGACTTTTCATTAAAGTTGGATGTGCAATTGACTTTTTTTTTCCACTAAAATGCTGGTTTTCCACCAACTTTTAAATTTTTACCAGGGGTTTTAGGAGAAAATGCCTCCCAAAATTTGTAATCCCATCTCTTCTGAGTATGGAAATACCCCATGTGTGGACGTGAAGTGCACTGCGGGCGCACTACAATGCTCAAATAGAGGAAGTCATTTGGCTTTTGGAAAGCAAATTTTGCTGAAATGTTTTTTTTGTTGGGGGGGGGGGGGATGTCGCATTTAGGAAGCCCCTATGGTGCCAGAACAGCAAAAAAAAAAAAAAACACATGTCATACTATATTGGAAAAAAACACCCCTCAAGAAATGTAATAAGGGGCATAGTGAGTCTTAACACCCCACAGGTGCTTGACAAATTTCCGCTAAATTTGGACATGAAAATGAAAAATTAGATTTTTTTCAGTAAAATGCTGGTTTTACCCCAGATTTTTCATTTTCACAAGGGGTAATTGGAGAAAAAGGCTCCCAAAATTTGTAACCCCATTATTTCTGATAATGGAAATACCCCATATATGGCTGTAAAGTGTTCTGCAGGCAAACTACAATGCTCAAAAGAGAAGAAGCACCATTGAGCTTTCGGTGAGAGAATTTGGTTTGAATAGAAGTGGTAGGCCATGTGCATTTAAAAAGCCCCCCGTGGTGCCAGAACAGTGGACCCTATTTTAGAAACTACACCCCTCGCAGAATTTAATAAGAGGTGCAGTGAACATTTACACCTGTCACGATGCCGGCTGGCAGGTAGTGGATCCTCTGTGCCAGAGAGGGATTGGCGTGGACCGTGCTAGTGGATCGGTTCTAAGTCACTACTGGTTTTCACCAGAGCCCGCCGCAAAGCGGGATGGTCTTGCTGCGGCGGTAGTGACCAGGTCGTATCCACTAGCAACGGCTCAACCTCTCTGGCTGCTGAAGATAGGCGCGGTACAAGGGAGTAGACAGAAGCAAGGTCGGACGTAGCAGAAGGTCGGGGCAGGCAGCAAGGATCGTAGTCAGGGGCAACGGCAGGAGGTCTGGAACACAGGCTAGGAACACACAAGGAAACGCTTTCACTGGCACGATGGCAACAAGATCCGGCAAGGAAGTGCAGGGGAAGTGATGTGATATAGGGAAGTGCACAGGTGAACACACTAATTGGAACCACTGCGCCAATCAGCGGCGCAGTGGCCCTTTAAATCGCAAAGACCCGGCGCGCGCGCGCCCTAGGGAGCGGGGCCGCGCGCGCCGGGACAGGACCGACGGAGAGCGAGTCAGGTACGGGAGCCGGGGTGCGCATCGCGAGCGGGCGCTACCCGCATCGCGAATCGCATCCCGGCTGGAGGCAGTATCGCAGCGCCCCGGGTCAGTGGATCTGACCGGAGCGCTGCAGTGAGGAGAGTGTAGCGAGCGCTCCGGGGAGGAGCGGGGACCCGGAGCGCTCGGCGTAACAACACCCCACTGGCCTTTGGCAGATCTTTGGAACAGTGGGCTGTGCAAATGAAAAATAAAATTTTTCATTTTCACGGACCACTGTTCCAAAAATTTGTCAGACACCTGTGGGGTGTATATGCTCACTGTACCCCTTATTACATTACGTGAGGGGTGTAGTTTCCAGAATGTTGTCACATGTGGGGGGGGTCCACTGTTCTGGCACTATGGGGGCTTTGTAAACACACATGGCCTTCAATTTCGGACACATTCTCTCTCCAGAAGTCCAATGGCGCACCTTCTCTTCTGAGCATTGTAGTTCACCAGCAGAGCAATTTACATCCACATATTGGGTATGTTCTTACTCCGAACAAATGGGGTTACAAATTTTGGGGGGCTTTTTTCCTATTCTCCCTTGTGAAAATGAAAAATGTAGGGTAACACCAGCATTTTAGTGAAAAAAATTGTTTTTTTTTCATTTTCACATCCAACTTTAACGGAAATTTGTCAAACACCTGTGGGGTGTTAAGGCTCACTATACCCCTTGTTACATTCCGTGAGGGGTGTAGTTTTCAAAATGTGGTCACATCTGGGTATTTATTGTTTTGCGTTTATGTCAGAACCGCTGTAAAATCAGCCACCCCTGTCCAAATCACCAATTTAGACCTCAAATATACATAGTGCGCTCTCAATCCTGAGCCTTGTTGTGCGTCCGCAGAGCATTTTACACCCACACATGGGGTATTTCCGTACTCAGGAGAAATTGCGTTACAAATTTTGGGGGTCTTTTATTCCTTTTACCACTTGTGAAAATTAAAAGTATGGGGCAACACCAGCATGTTAGTGTAAAAATAAAATTTTTTTACACTAACATGCTGGTGTAGACCCCAACTTTACCTTTTCATAAGAGGTAAAAGGAGAAAAAGTCCCCCAAAATCTATAACGCAATTTGTCCCCGAGTACGGAGATACCCCATATGTGGCTCTAAATTGTTGCCTTGAAATACAACAGGGCTCCAAAGCGAGAGAGCGCCATGCACATTTGAGGACTAAATTGGTGATTTGAATCCCCCACAAAAATAGTGTTTCCCAAACAGGGTGTCTCCAGCTGTTGCAAAACTACCGGAGTGCCTTGACAGTCAGTGGCTGTCCGGCAATACTGTGAGTTGTTGTTTTTCAACAGCTGGAGGGTTGGTTTTGGAAACACTGCGGTACAATAAGTTTTTTTTTTATTGGGGGGGGGGGGGGGGGAGACTGTGTAGGGGTATGTAGTGTTTTAATCTTTATTATGTGTTAGTGTAGTGTAGTGTAGTGTTTTTAGGGTACACACGGGCGGAGGTTTACAATGAGTTTCTCGCTGGGAATTTGAGCTGCGGCGGAAAATTTGCCTCATCTCAAACTTGCAGCAGAAGGCGCTGTAAACCCACCCGTGTGAATGTACCCTGTACATTCACATGGGGGGGGGGCAGCAAACCTCCAGCTGTTGAAAAACTACAACTCCCAGCATGCAGTGAAAGACCATACATGCTGGGAGTTGTAGTTATGAAACAGCTGGAGGCACATTGGTTGCAAAACAGTTTGCTACTTAACTCAGTGTTTCGCAACCAGTGTGCCTCCAGCTGTTGCAAAACTAGAACTCCCAGCACGTAGTCTCTAAGTGCATGCTGGGAGTTGTATTTTTGCAACAGCTGGAGGCACACTGGTTGCAAAACACTGAGTTAGGTAACAAACTGTTTCACAATCAATGTGTCTCCAGCTGTTGGAAAACTGCAACAATCAGCATGCATTGACAGTAGAAGGGCATGCTGGGAGTTGTAGTTATGCAACAGCTGGCTGCACACTTTTTCATAGAAAAAATGTGCAGCCAGCTGTTGCATAAGTACAACACCAAGCATGCACAGACTACCAGTTGGAACGCCAGCTGTTGCAAAACTACAACTCCCAGCATGCCCTTCGGCTGTGCATGCTGCGAGTTGTTGCTAAGTAACAGCAGGTGAACAGGCCTCACCTCTTGCACCGCCGCCGCTGTATCCTGCCGCCGGGACCGATCCTGCTGCTCCTGTTGCCACCACCGATCTCGGACAGCCCCATTCACCCTTTTTCCGAGTCACCAGAGACCCGATTAGACTGGAAAAGCCACAAATTGTTGGTCTGAATTGACATGGGGGGGTCTCGGGACCCCCCCAGGGGTTTGCACGGGGTGTCTGCTGATAGATATCAGCAGTCACAACGGTCCGGTCTCCACCAGGAGATCTGCGGGGACCGGAATTCCCACGGGCGTATCCATACGCCCTCAGTCATTAAGGACTTTAAAACGGGGGAGTATGGATACGCCTGCCGTCCTTAAGGGGTTAAGAAGGTTGACTGTAACGGTCTGTTATCATTTGATAGGTGCCATTTTAAGAAATGGAAATTGAACCTCCCATATGAACAATTCCACTAGCTCCGCAGAAATTGCACAGGGACAAGTGATTACAAGCTCCAGAGCAAGACATCTCTAAAAGGCTGGCTGAGAAGGGTTACCCAAAGATGATGATCAAAATAGCATTTGTTCGAGCCCTAAGAGGCCCAACGGGGAGATCACATACTACCACTCTTAAACAAAATGCAAGTAATAAGAGAGATTTTAAACCTTTCAAGCAAAACTTCCTCAACACTTATTCTGCTTCACACAATGCCTTTGAAGTAGACTTCGTAAACATTGGGGAATTTTGACACAAGAGTGGACAGATTCTATCAAAACCGCAGATTACATGTAGGAGAACTAGAACATTGAACAATGCATTGGCTCCCAGTCAGTCCGTTGAAGGAGATGCCTATCACATCCCACCTCTCACCAGGGGTGTTTGGAAGTGGAAGGTCAAAATATTATCAATGGTACAACTACCTTTAGAAAACAAATTCAATATAGACATACATTTAAAATATAGCAAAGAGCATAAAAAACATGAATGGCACAGCACTATTTCTCCTTCACCTTATACATATATATATTTTTTCACCTTTTACATTGTGCACTATGGGTTTTATTTAGCTTTTTATGTTTTGGGTTGTCTGTCCCAGTTTTGTGTTAGTTTTGTCCTTTATTATTGAATCCTTATTGGCCGGCCAGTGTTTTTTCCCTCTCTTTTGGTTTCTGCACTTTGCACCCACCAGGGGAATTATATTTCCCTTTCTGGATGCACAGTGCAGGTTTCTCCTAGTCATCCAGCACGGAGCCTTACTTGGCTCCGCCCTGTGTGCTGACGCCTTGTCATGTGATCTGTGCCCCGATCACAAAACTGTACCACCTGGGGCAGGGGATTATGGGAGGGCGGGAAACAGTGGCAGGAATGAAGGTAGGCGGGCTGACCCAGAACCACATGTGAGATGCAGCCTATCAGTGTTCACTGACCCCTGTGATGTCACAGCCCCTATATAATCGGCGGCCATCTTGCCTCTCCATTTCATCTATGCACTCAGATGGAGAGGACGGGACTGCGTGTGTGAATAGCTCATACCACAGCGTTACACTGCAACTGCTAGTCACATCAGCATTAGGGAAAGACAGAGTGCTTTGCTGTTACACTGAGAAGGATCATTGATAGCTAAACCTCCTATTCACGTTATTGAGCATTGCAGCAGAGAGGGGCAGATAGCTGTCAGCTGCCTCATACAGATCTCCAAGCTGCCTGAACTTTCTGAAGCATCTTATCTCCTCATTTTTCAGCCCAATTGAGTTTAATTTTATTTGCTCCACAAACCTTCTGCTGCTCAGAATTGTGTGACAGAGTGCAATTTAGGGTTTAATCCCTGGATTTATTTTTTGTGGTGCTGCACTGTTGGGTCCTGCTGCTGTTCAGAAATAAGTCCTATTAGTGTGGACTTTAGTGCCTTTTTACCATTTTTCACCTGTTACTCTGTCTCTGTGCTAAATTCAGTGTTATACCACACGTTATACACCTGCTGATGTATGAAAGAAAAAAAAAGTTCTTCCTGCGTACAAATACGCTTAACAGTGGCCTTATCATTGCAAAGGGCCTACATACAAGCAAATAGAGTACCATATACAACCTTTTTCTGTCTCTGTGCTAAATTCAGTGTTATACCACACGTTATACACCTGCCGGTGTATTAACCCCTTAAGGACTCAGCCCATTTTGGCCTTAAGGACAATTTAATTTTTACGTTTTCATTTTTTTCCTCCTCGCCTTCTAAAAATCATAACTCTTTTATATTTTCATCCACAGACTAGTATGTGGGCTTGTTTTTTGCGCGACCAGTTTTCCTTTGTAATGACATAACTCATTATATCATAAAATGTATGGCGCAACCAAAAAACACTATTTTTGTGGGGAAATTAAAACGAAAAACGCAATTTTGCTAAATTTGGAAGGTTTCGTTTTCACGCCGTACAATTTATGGTAAAAATCACGTGTGTTCTTTATTCTGAGGGTCAATACGATTAAAATGATACCCATTGTTACATACTTTTATATTATTGTTGCGCTTAAAAAAAATCACAAACTTTTTAACCAAATTAGAACGTTTATAATCCCTTTATTTCGATGACCTCTAACTTTTTTATTTTTCCGTGTAAGCGGCGGTATGGGGGCTCATTTTTTGCGCCATGATCTGTACTTTTTTTTTTTATACCACATTTGCATCTAAAAAACTTTTAATACATTTTTTATCATTTTTTAAAAAATAAAATGTATTAAAAAAGTTGCAATTTTTGACTTTTTTTTCGTTCACGCCGTTCACCTTACGGGATCATTAACATTTTATTTTAATAGTTCTGACATTTACGCACGCGGCGATACCAAATATGTCTATAAAATTTATTTTTTACGCTTTTTGGGGGTAAAATAGGAAAAAACGGACGTTTTACTTTTTTATTGGGGGAGGGGATTTTTCACTTTTTTTTTACTTTTACATTTTTTTTTTACACTTTAATAGTCCCCATAGGGGACTATTCATAGCAATACCATGATTGCTAATACTGATCTGTTCTATGTATAGGACATAGAACAGATCAGTGTTTTCGGTGATCTGTTCTGGTCTGCTCGATCACAGACCAGAGCAGAAGACGCCGGGAGCCGGACGGAGGAAGGTGAGGGGCCCTCCGTGCGGCGTTCTGAATGATCGGATCCCCGCAGCAGCGCTGCGGGCGATCCGATCATTCATTCAAATCGCGCACTGCCGCAGATGCCGGGATCTGTATTGATCCCGGCACCTGAGGGGTTAATGGCGGACACTCGCGAGATCGCGGGCGTCAGCCATTGCCGGCGGGTCCCTGGCTGCGATCAGCAGCCGGGATCAGCCGCGCATGACACGGGCATCGCGGTTATGCACAGGACGTAAATGTACGTCCTGGTGCGTTAAGTACCACCGCACCAGGACGTACATTTACGTCCTGCGTCCTTAAGGGGTTAAAGAAAAAAAAAGTTTTTCCTGCGTACAAATACGCTTAACAGTGCGCTCATCATTGCAAAGTGCATACATACAACCAAGTAGTGTACTATTTAGTACCTGTATTTCTGTCTCGGTGCTAAATCCAGTGCTATTCCACACATTAGTATACACCGGCTGGTGTATACAACAACAAAAAAGAGTTCTTTTCTGCGTAGAAATACCCATACCAGTGCACTCATCATTGCAAAGGGCATACATACAACAAAGGAGTGTACTATTTAGTAACTGTTATTCTGTCTAGGGCCTATATACTTTGAAAGGACAGCCGTAAGTAATCGCCTGCTGCTGTTCTATACCCTCATAAACGCATTAAGTATGTCAGGCAGGGAAGTGCCAGGACGTGCACAGAGAAGGGGCAGAGGCCTACATACGTCAGGCAGAGTTGGCAGCAGACTTGGGGCGAGTGGCAGCAGGAGTCGCAGCAATAGGCTTGAGCTCCCGTTAACCCCCAGCTGTCGTGTCGTTGACCCATCTCTCCTCGTCAATTGGTTTGCACACTCATCCCCATCATCACAAGCGACATCTGACAACCCGTCAAGAGTCGGTGGGTTCCTCAGACACAACCCTCAGTTGGCATGGCCAGGGAGCAGTCCCTGTAATCCCATTGCCTTTGTCCTATGCTGTTCCCTCTCCCAAAGAAGTATCTCATGCTTTGGGTTCAGCTCCACTATTTACTGAGGACGATCCAATAGAGGACAGTCAGCAGCTAATGGGCAGCCAAGAATGTGAGGAGACATGCGTCGCTTGCTCCGCAAGGCGGGCAAGTAGTGATGCGGAGAGTGAGTGGGAGGCACTGTTTCAATTGTTCAGGGTACTGAGGCACACACTGTTGTGGAACACGAGGAGGACATCAGTGACGTGCACACATCTTTTGATGATGATGAAGACCATCGCAATTGGGAGCCGGGTGCAGAAGCCGGGGCTTCATCATCATCAGGAGAAGAGATTTGCTCTTTGTCTATGAGGCAGCAAGGCGGTAGCACGGTTGGCAATCAGCATGGTGGTGGCAGTTGTGGAAATTCAGGAGCCAAACGTGCCAGGGGGAGACCACCTGCTTCGCGGCAAGCTACCATTCAGGGAGGTAGTGGAACAGGGGTTCCTGGAGACGGCGCCAATAGCAGTGAAATAGTGTGGACTGCGGGTGGGAAAATCAGCTACTCTGCGGTGTGGTTCTTCATAAAGAATCCGGAGGACCTTAGCGTAGTCATATGCAAAATCTGTCGGCAGAAAGTGAAGCGTGGCCAGGGTCCCAATCTCGGCACCACGGCCCTGCGTCAACACATGATTCGCCACCATAAAGCAGCCTGGGATAACTGTGGCTCCGATGTAGTGGTCCAGCCTGCCGCATCACCCAGTGGCCATCTGCTTCCTCCGTCATCCAGCCAAGGCTCCACCACCTCAGCCGAAGGGAGCATTGTGTCAAACCATCCTTCTTGCGCTCCTGCTCCTTCCGCTCGTAGTCAGCCATTCCGCCAACAATCGATCGGCGAAGCCATGTCCAAGAGACAACAGTATGCACCCACTCATCCAACGGCGCAGAAGTTGAATGTGCTCCTGTCCAAGTTGCTGGTTTTGCAGTCCCTCCCTTTCCAACTGGTGGACTCTGCAGCTTTCAGGGAATTGATAGCTTGTGCCGAACCGAGCCGAGGTGTAGAGTCCCAAGCCGTCATTTCTTTGCGAAGAATGCAGTACCAGCCCTGCATAAGTTTGTACAAGAGAAGGTGGGCCAGTCCTTGAGCCTGTCGGTGTGTTCAAAAGTGCACGACAGCGCCGACGTGTGGAGCTGTAACTACGGGCAGGGACAATACATGTCTTTTACGGCCCACTGGGTAAATGTTGTTGCTGCACAGCCACAACAGCAACTTGGACAGGTCACACCGCTTACTCCTCCACGCTCTAACTCCCAGGCAGTTGGTAATTTTACAGTGTGCGCCGCCTCCTCCTCCTCGCCAGTGTCCTCGGCCTCCACTGCACGTCCAAATCTCGGTCCCTTCTTCGTACCACGTGTGTAGGACACAGCGGTGTCAAGCCGTCCTTCAATTCCCTGGTTGAACTTGATGGACATGTCTTTTTTCGACAGTACTAACTATGTAACATGGTTTGCCTTGGCGAACAGAGTCACACAGGGGAGGAACTGCTTAAGTTCATTAGGGAAGAAATCCGAGTATGGCTTACTCCACGAAATCTGGAAATGGGAACCATGGTGACCGACAATGGGAAGAACATTGTGGCCGCGCTGCGACAAGGAAGTGTGAACCAT
Organism: Hyla sarda; assembly: GCF_029499605.1. Classification (NCBI taxonomy): domain Eukaryota; kingdom Metazoa; phylum Chordata; class Amphibia; order Anura; family Hylidae; genus Hyla; species Hyla sarda. The sequence continues at coordinate 308,048,160 of NC_079190.1, read as the reverse complement.
TCGCCCTGCATGGCACATGTGTTGAATCTGGTTGTCAAGAAGTTAATCAAGTCTTCACCCCATTTGCAGGACGTCCTGACAATGGCAAGGAAACTGTGCAAACACTTCAGCCACTCGTACACCGCCAAGCACACTTTGCTTGAGCTGCAGCATCAGAACGGTATCCCACAACATAATCTAATTTGTGACGTTGCAACACGCTGGAATTCCACCCTCCATATGTTGGACAGACTATACGAACAAAGAAAAGCCATCATGGATTTTTTGATGATACAAGCAGATAGGAGTACTCCCCTGTGTAACTTCAATGTGAACGAGTGGCAGCTCATACGTGACACCTGCCGTTTGCTGAGGCCCTTTGAGGAAGCCACATTTTTTGTTAGTCTCTCGAATTACGCTATGAACGACGTAATTCCACTCCTACATTTACTCCAAAAAATGATTGAAAACATGGCTGGTCACGGCAATGGAGACGTTGCGCCTACATCAGAAGGCTACATGAGTCCTGTGGGGGATGAACTGGAGGAGGATGATGAGGGGCAGAGCGGAGCACAGTTTACGGTGGATGAGATGGCTGGTGTTTCTGGTCATTGGACAGGAAAGGAGGAGCAGGAGCAGCCAGAGGAGCTGGAGGGTTATTACAAGGGAGGCGAGACAGAGGACCCAGACATACCGTGGCAGTATGCAGTGGAGATGGAGGCAGGTAGTCCCAGCGAGTCACTGTCACAAATGGCACGATGCATGCTGAGTTGCTTGCGTAGTGACCCCCGAATTGTCAAAATTTGTCAACCAGATGACTTCTGGATCTCCACCTTATTAGACCCTCGCAACCGGCCCAGAATGTGGGCCTTTTTACACCCACTGAGAGGGAAGACAAACTGACCTACTTCAGGGAGCTTCTACGTAGTCGGCCACATGGTTAATCCACTCGCAGGTCTGACTCGGGGGGCCCTCTGCGCTCACCTTCCACTGTCACGGCTGCTGGGGAGGGGTGGCAGGAGCAGTACCGGCTCAATCAGCAGAAGCCTGATTCTACCGTCGCTGATGAGTAGCTTCCTTCAGCCGCAGTGAAGCTACTCATCAGCAGCAGGTGGACATGGAGCAGGACCTGAACCAGCAGGTGGTGGCTTACCTCGACATGACCCTGCTAACAACCGTTGAAGATCCGCTGGACTTCTGGGCAGCCAAACTCGATTTATGGCCGCAACTAGCGGAGTTTGCCCTGGAAAAGTTGTCCTGCCCGGCCAGTAGTGTGCCATCAGAGCGGGTGTTTAGTGCGGCCGGGGCCATAGTCACCCCAAGGCGAACTCGTCTGTCCACTAAAAATGTGGACTGACGTCTGTCAAGATGAATCAGGGATGGATCAGCCGGGATTTCCAGCCACCAATGACAGATGGGTCTGAGTAGATTGACCATGCTCCTACAACAACATTTTCTCCATTGTGGTTGGTTATGAAACCCTCTGAGGCAGACCTGGGCATTGTACGGCCCTTTGATTGGCTCTGACCGGCCCGCACTGATTGGGGGACAACTATGCTGCCTAATCTGGGGGACATCTATGCTGCCTTATCTGGGGGACATCTATGCTGCCTAATCTGGGGGACATCTATGCTGCCTAATCTGGGGGACATCTATGCTGCCTAATCTGGGGGACATCTATGCTGCCTAATCTGGGGGACATCTATGCTGCCTAATCTGGGGGACATCTATGCTGCCTAATCTGGGGGACATCTATGCTCCTTATCTGGGGGACAACTATGCTCCTTATCTGGGGGACAACTATGCTCCTTATCTGGGGGACAACTATGCTCCTTATCTGGGGGACAACTAAGATCCTAATCTGGTGGACATCTATGCTGCCTAATCTGGGGGACAAGTATGCTCCTAATCTGGGGGACATCTATGCTGCCTACTCTGGGGGACATCTATGCTCCTAATCTAGGGGACATTATGCTACCTAATCTGGGGGACAAGTATGCTCCTAATCCAGGGGACATCTATGCTGCCTACTCTGGGGGACAAGTATGCTCCTAATCTGGGGGACATCTATGCTGCCTAATCTGGGGGACAACTATGCTCCTTATCTGGGAGACAACTATGCTCCTTATCTGGGGGACATGTATGCTGCCTAATCTGGGTGACATCTATGCTGCCTAATCTGGGGGACAACTATGCTCCTAATATGGGGAAAACTGATGCTTCTGGCCTTGGGCCTATAATTTTTTGAAGTTTAGCAGTAGCTAAATACATGCTTAATGCAAATGTCAACATTGATCTTTAAATGTAAGGGGTTATGAAAACCTCTTGGGTACTGCGAATGACTGCTCCAGACTCATTCTGTGTCTTTCACAAACTACTTGCCTCCCTGGTGCCTCAGGCCTATAATTTTATGAAGTTTAGCAGTAGCTAAATACATGCTTAATGCAAATTTCAACAATGATCGTTAAATTCTCGGCGCTCTGCCAGGGCCTTCTCCTACCCCGCCTGGGCCGATCCGAGGACCTCACTAACCAACTCACTAACTAATCCAATCGCTTATAGCGACGGGCGGTGTGTACAAAGGGCAGGTACTTAATAAACACCAGCTTATGACCCTCACTTACTGGTAATTCCTCGTTTTAAGGTTAAATAATTGCAATCCCTATCACGAACTGGTTTCAGCTTGCAACACACACCTGTCCTTGAAAGATATAGACACGTTAATCCGTTCAGTGGAGCGAGGCTGCGGCCCCGGAAATCTGAGGGCATAACACACCTGGTATTGCTCGATCTCGCAATTGATCGTGCAAAGGTAGGGGGTTATTAAAGCCTATTGGGTACTGCTGAGGCCTACTCCTGACTGCTCCTGGTGTAATGTATGGGGTAATTAAACACTCTTGGGTAGTGTTTTTTTCTTTTATTTACTGATAATTTTATCGGTAATAAAATAGAATTTTCCAGAATGCTAATTGTTACACAACGGAACTCTTGTTGCGTGTGATTTTTTAATGGAAAAAAAATAAATAAATACGGACAGAGATTAACTCTGCTCCATCATTTTGGGCGAAAAAAGTCCTTTGGTGATTTGATCTTTTGGAGACAGATGCGCTTACACACATATTGAATTAGTTTTTGTAAAAAAATTTCAAACATTGTATGGTTTATTATATTATTTTTGAGAAGAATGTCTTTGGGTGGTCCACCGTCCTGCATTATAGAGTCTTGTGGACTGTTGGATATGTGCTTGTTCTTACACAATGGTATTTCTTTGAAAAATTTCAAAAATGTTGTTTTTTGGAGGGGATTGTGAAGCCCGGGTGTGTACTGGTGCATCAGCCAACTCCAGGCTGTGTCCTTCAGGCAATATATGGGTTTCTGATGCCGCAGAGGTGGGGCCTGGGTCTGGAAATTTCTCATTTTTGGATAGCGGGTGCTACCTATGAGAAATCTTTGTCAAAAATGTCATATATTGTGTTGTTGTTTTTTTTTTGGAGGGGTGGGGGGATTGTGAAGCCCTGGTGTATAGTGTACTAGTGCATCAGCCAACTCCACGCTGTGCCATTCAGCCACTAAATGGTCTCCTCTTGCTGCAGACATGTCCACGTTGTGTCATTCAGCCACTATATGGTGTCCTCATGCTGCCAACACCTCCATGCTGTGCCATTCAGCCACTATATGGTGTCCTCATGCTGCCAACACCTCCATGCTGTGCCATTCAGCCACTATATGGTGTCCTCATGCTGCCAACACCTCCACGCTATGTCATTCAGTCACTATATGGTTTCCTGACACTGATGCCACCACCAGGCTCTGTCATTGTGCTGCTGTGCGGCAGTGATTCTAAGAGCGATGCCGGTAATCTGCATGCTATTCTGAATAACAGTATTATTTCACTACCCCAGCACACTCCATATGCGTTTTAGGACACAGCAAAGTGTTCTATACCCCTATAGAGGCTGTATGTAGGCTAGAAATAGCCTTTTTTAATATCGATTTGTCGAATCGAATTTTTGAAAAGTTCGCTCATCTCTAATAACTACCTTTAGAAGAAATGTCACAAAGGACTCATTCCCCATCAAAAGTCATATTGATTGCTCTACTTGATATGTGATTTATCTGTTGGAATGCCCCTGTAAACTACAATGCAGCAGTTATGCACAAGAATGAATAAACATAGATCTGATATCCAAAGAGGATTTACCAATCACAGTGGCCCTCATTTACTATTCTAAACCAGACTTGTTTTGTCGGGTTTTTTTGCCGCATCTTTGTCTGCGACATGTCGCAGACATCGTGCACCAGTCTGCGACACTATGCAACATTTTTTTTGCCGACGGACCAGATTTGGATTCTCGAAACCCCGAAAAAGGGGCGTAACCCGACATTTCTGAGCTTTCCCACGTATTTATAAAGCTTTCCAACTCCAATTTGTTGAATTGTTGTGGATTTTTTCCCTACAACTCAGAGGAGTTGGAAACCAAGCCAAAAAAAACGCACGTGCGACAAACAGGATGCGACATAATAATAAATACCAGGGGGAAAAAGCAATCGGGTAAGAAAGCAACATACACTTACAACCCAATTTTCTAAGTAAATGAGGGCCACTGTGTCAATGCATGCGGCCCTTGCTCATAACTCATAACTCTTTTCAGAATACACCCTGACAGCAATAAAACATTCCAGTTTTTCCAGAGAAATCCGCAATAGATTTGAGAGACTACAACGTAGAGAATAATACTGGGTATATAAAATTAACAGTCCTAATCCACTAGGTCTTAAAAGGGGTACTCCGCCAATAGACATCTTATCCCCTATCCAAAGGATAAGGGATAAGATGTCTGATTAATGGGGTCCCACCGCTGGGGACACCAGTGATCTCGGCTGCGACACCCCACTGTCATCACTGCACATCCCATAGACTTGCATTGAGGGGGCAGGCCATGATGTCACAAGGGGGCAGAGCCGTGACGTCACGATGCTCCAGCCCCTGTATCGCCAGTCATTATGCACAGAGCGAGTTTGCTCTGTGCAGTGATGAAAGCGGAGTGCCGCAGCCGAGATCACGCCATGCCATGCTGCCAACATACCAGCTCCAACCTCAACGTATATTTCGAGTTGTGCTTCGTCAGGGGGTGTGACTTAAAGCCAATAGCAATGAGCCATCATATGAGTGGCATAGAACCTGCCAAATGAATAAGAGAACATGCCATAGATCCTGCCCTAAAGTAATTAGTAATATACCATATACCTGTGTTTACCGGAAGATGTGAAACCTGCTCGAGTGGCGGGTGAGATCACTGCCGATGCGACTAGCGCATACTAATGATGCACCGCAAAACGCTGCGGCTCTGGAATTGGGACGCAGGCTGCTGGCGTGTGACTTAACTGCTGATGCAACTAGCGCATCATTGATCAGTGATGCGCAGAGGAGCGCCCGGCGAAAGTGTGTATGCATAAGGTGGTAGAGTCATGCGATCGGGGCGCCGATCACATGACAAGACGTCAGCACACGGGGCGGAGCCAGCTAAGGCTCCGTGCTTTAGGTCATTATCCATTTGGAATACCCATTTCCGCCCAATCATTAGCTAGCCCCCGCCCCCGACGTTTTGCTGAATGAATCAGCTTTGTCAAGGGCTATGGGGCTAAGGAAACGAATATAAAGAAATCGAATATTCCAAATAAAATATATATATTGATTCACATATACAATATATCTACTTTATGTTTCCATCATAAAGTTGACATGTTTTAACTTTTGGAAGACATCAGAGGGCTTCAAAGTATAGCAGCAATTTTCCAATTTTTCACAAAATTTTCAAAATCTAAATTTTTCAGGGACCAGTTCAGTTTTGAAGTGGATTTGAAGGGCTTTTTTTATATTAGAAATACCCCATAAATGACCCCATTATTAAAATAGCACCCCTCAAAGTATTCAAAATGACATGAGGGTTCGTTAACCCTTTAGGTGTTTCAAAGGAATAGCAGCAAATTGAAGGAGAAAATTCAAAATCTTAATTTTTTTACACTGCCATGTTCTTGTAGACCCAACTATTGAATTTTTACAAGCGGTAAAAGGAGAGAAATCTTCCTAAAATGTGTAACCCAATTTCTCTCGAGTAAGGAAATACCTCATATGTGTATGTCAAGTGTTCGGCGGGCGCAGTAGAGGGCTCAGAAGGGAAGGAGCGACAGTGGGATATTGGAGAGTGAGTTTTTCTGAAATGGTTTTTGGGGTGCATGTCACATTTAGGAAGCCCCAATGGTACCAGAACAGCAGAAAAAAAAAACAAAAAAAAAACACATGGCATACTATTTTGGAAACTACACCCCTGAAGGCACGTAACAAGGGGTCCAGTGAGCCTCAACACCCCACAGGTGTTTTACGACTTTTTGTTAAAGTTGGATGTGTAAATGATTTTTCTTTTTTTTCACTAAAATGCTGATTTTCCCTCAAATGAATTTTTTTTTACAAGGGATAATAGGACAAAATGCCCCCCATAATTTGTAACCCCCATCTCTCTTCTGAGCATGGAAATACCCCATGTGTGGACGTCAAGTGCTCTGCTGGCACACTACAATGCTCAGAAGAGAAGGAGTCACATTTGGCTTTTGAAAAGCGAATTTTGCTGAAATGGTTTTTGGAGGGCACGTCACATTTAGGAAGTCCATATGGTGCCAGAACAGCAAAAAAAAAAAAAAAAAAAAATGGCATACTATTTTGGAAACTAGAAATATGGAAAGAACTCCAGCTCAGGTGCAGATCAAATCAATATAGCTTTATTTCACAGCTATAGGTAACAGGTAGGAAGTTACTGAGCTGGAGTTCCTTCCATATTTCTTATTGCCTACGAGTGCAAGTCCGCACTTTCTCCGTGCTCGATAATCGGACCACGGGTGAGCTGGCTTAGTTTCTACATTTGCCTTATTTTGGAAACTACACCACTCAAGAAACGCAACAAGGGGTACAGTGAGCCTTAACACCTTACAGGTGTTTGACGACTTTTTGTTAAAGTCGGATGTGTAAAGGAAAAACATTTTTTCACAAAAATGCAGTTTTTTCCCCAAATTTTGTTATTTTTACAAGGGGTAATAGGAGACAATGACCCCCAAAATTTGTAACCCCATTTCTTCTGAGTATGTAAATACCCCATGTGTGGACGTCAAGTGCTCTGCGGGCTAACTACAATGCTCAGAAGAGTAGGAGCGATGTGCGTTTACAAAGCCCCCCCCCCCGTGGTGCCAGTACAGTGGACCCCCCCCACATGTGACCCCATTTTGGAAACTACACACCTCACAGAATTTAATAAGGGGTGCAGTGAGTATTTACACCCCACTGGCGTTTGACAGATCTTTGGAACAGTGGGCAGTGCAAATGAAAAATTAAATTTTTCATTTTCACTGACCACTGTTCCAAAAATCTGTCAGACACCTGTAGGGCATAAATACTCACTGCACCCCTTATTACATTACATGAGGGGTGTAGTTTCCAAAATGGGGTCACATGTGGGGGGGGGGGCATTGTTCTGGCACTACGGGGGCTTTGTAAACACACGTGGCCTTCAATTTCGGACAAATTTTCTCTTCAAAATCCCAATGGTGATCCTTCTCTTCTGAGCATTGTAGTGCGCCAGCAGAGCACTTTACATCCACATATAGGGTATGTTCTTACTCAGAAGAAATGGTGTTACAAATTTTGTGGGGCTTTTTTCCTATTTTGTTTTGTGAAAATGAAAAATTTAGGGTAACACCAGCATAGCACATAGTACATAGTGCGCTCTCACTCCTGAGCCTTGTTGTGCGCCTGCAGAGCATTTTAAGTCCACATATGGGGTATTTCCGTACTCAGGAGAAATTGCATTACAAATTTTGGGGGTCTCTTTTTCCTTGTGAAAATAAAAAGAATGGGGCAACACCAGCATGTTAGTGTAAATTATAATTTTTTTTTTGTACACTAACAGGCTGGTGTAGCCCCCAACTTTTCCTTTTCATAAGGGGTAAAAGGAGAAAAAAGCCCCCCAAAATTTGTAGTGCAATTTCTTCCGAGTAAGGAAATACCCCATATGTGGCCCTAAACTGTTTCCTTGAAATACGACAGGGCTCCAAAGTGAGAGAGTGCCATGCGCATTTGAAGACTAAATTAGGGATTGCATAGGAGTGGACATAGGGGTATTCTACGCCAGTGATTTCCAAACAGGGTGCCTCCAGCTGTTGCTAAACTCCCAGCATGCCTGGACAGTCAGTGGCTGTCCGGAAATGCTGGGAGTTGTTGTTTTGCAACAGCTGGAGGCTCCGTTTTGGAAACACTGCCGTACAATAATTTTCATTTTTATTGGGGGGGGGGGGGGGGGGGGGACAGTGTAAGGGGGTGTATATGTAGTGTTTTACCCTTTATTATGTGTTAGTGTAGTGTAGTGTTTTCTAAGGTACGTTCGCACTGGCAGAGGTTTCCTGCTAGAAATTTGTGCCGCAGCGAACAGCAAACCTCCAGCTGTTTCAAAACTACAACTCCCAGCATGTACTGATAGACCGTGCATGCTGGGAGTTGTAGTTTTCCAAGATCTGGAGGGATACAGTTTAGAGACCACTGTATAGTAGTCTCAAACTGTAGCCCTCCAGCTGTTGCAAGACTACAAATCCCAGCATGCCCAAACAGCTGTCTGGGCATACTGGGAGTTGCAGTTTTGCAACATCTGGAGGGCTACAAGTTTGAGACCACTGTATAGTGGTCTCAAACTGCAGCCCTCTAGATGTTGCTAGGCAACTCACCGGCTTCCGTAGGATCCAGGGAGCCAGCCGCACGACATGCCGCCCGTGCCGATCACCGCAGCCGATCGCGTCCCACAGCCTCCACCGATGGGTAAGTGGACTTCTGTGCCCGGTCCGCTTTGGTTTCCCCGTTCTGCCCCGCCTATTGTGGGTGGGTGGGACGAACGGGGAAAACTAAATTTAACCCCCCCGCCCCCAATCTGCTATTGGTCGTCGCTTTTGACGACCAATAGCAGGGATAGAAGGGGTGGCACCCCTGCCACCTCACTCCTATCCCTTCAGGGGGATCGTGGGTGTCATGGACAACCGCGGTCCCCCTTATATTCCGAGTCACCATAGACCCGTATGACCCGGAATAGGCGCAAATCGCAAGTGTGAATTCACTTGTGATTTGTGCCAATCGCCGACATGGGGGGGTCTGATGACCCCCCTGGGCATTTACACGGGGTGCCTGGTGATCGATATCAGCAGTCACCCCGGTCCGGTACGCCCTGGGTCCTTAAGACCCAGGTACAGAAGGCGTATCCATACGCCCTGGGTCCTGTATGGGTTAAATGGGCACTATCAGATATAAAAACTTTTGATATGTTTGTTGTAAGGCATGCAAAACCAATAGGTTTTGCAATTGCTTTCATTAAAACATTTTTAGTATTTCATACTGAAAAAGCCAGTCAAAGAACTGACCCCCCCCTGGGATGCATTCAAGTCCTGCTGGGTACACTGCTGGGTCACTACGTCATGGACCCACTTCATGATTGACAGCAAGCTGCTCTGCTCTCAGCTCCATCACTGCCTGTGTTATCTTGTCTGCTGTGTAAAGAGAAGGGGCAGGAACAACTGCAACACTCTGACATCCCAGCCTTCTGCTCCGCCCTGGACATCCCCCCTCCAAATGTCCTGGACTGGGGCCTCTCTCCCCCATCCCCCTCATGTGTGGCAATTGGTCCACAATCGGCAGTCCGGCGGGTCCAAGAAACTGATCCCCGCGAGGCGCTAGGGTCCCCCTCCCACACCACCCTGAGATGGGGTCTGAGTGCCCCACGACGTCCCTTTTAAATCTGTGGACTCTAGTCTCTACTCCTGGGAAAGATTCCCCATGTTTTGCATTTATTGAATTACTATTCTTATTGTACCCTGTGTTTACTATGGTGGTCATTTTTTTTTTTCTTGTTACTTTTGGCATGGCCTCGTGGGGTGAGCCTTCCTGGGCTGGTTTCGTCTTTGCCTGGCGATGTTATCTCATATCCCCACTGAGGCCTTCACAAACGAATTGATACTGTGGAGGTGTTCTTGCACCTCCCTTTTGTTCCTGTTGAGTGCCTCCTCCTTGACCTAGTGGTCGATGGTTTTTTCTGTGATTTGTTGATTTTTCATTTTTGTTCTTCTGTTTTTGTTCTTCTTGTCCTGTCTCCTGTGGTGTTTCTTGGCTCTCCCTTTCCGTGTGTGCCCTCCCTTTCCCCCTCTTCTCTTCCAGGCCTTCAAAGGAAACTACATTTCCCCTTGAATTCTCAGTTCCTCATGGGGGCCTCTGGCTGCGGGAATCCGTCTCTGGTACCTGGGTGAGTGCATTTTCTATTTCAGCTTCCTTCTCCCCCTTCATCCCCGACCATGGCTAAGTGTGTTTCCTTGAATGTTAAGGTCTCACCCCCCCCAAGCGGCGCACCTTGCAATGGGAGTTGGTATTGCAGAGGGCTGATATAGTCTTTCTTCAGGAAACACACTTTGACCACTCTGACTCTTTTCAATTTCTTCATCTCTAACCGCTTGCCGTTTTGGCCTCTTCTGGTAGGAATACGGCTGGGGTAGCAATCCTGATCTCTCGGTCCTGTCCCGTCCAGGCTACCTCATCCTATTATGACCCTCAGGGCCAATACGTGATAGTGGAGGGTTCCCTCGGTGGTAAACTTTTGCTTCTGTGCAATATCTATACGCCCAATGCATCTCAAATACCCTTTTTGCGCCGGGTCCTCGCTCGGTTAAGTTAACTCAACTTCTTGGCAGTGATTTTAATCTTATTTTTTCTCCCTCAATGGACCGCCACTCGGTCCTTGGTAGTCCCGCCCCTCCTGCCCAACTGTGGCTTGCTTCTTTGTTTCATCGCTTGATTCAATTCTCCTCTCTATATGATCTCTGGCGGATTAACCACTCCACTGACAAATCGTTCACTCTCTACTTCCACCCACATAAATTGCATACCCGTATAGACCACTTTTGTGGCAATCTGCCAATGGTTTGCATGCTCTCTTCTGCCTCTCTTGACTCTATTTCCTGGTCAGACCACTGTCCGGTCCTCCTGACTTTCTCCATTCTCCTCCTCCCCCCTTCGCTGCCACTGGCGTCTTAACGATTTCCTACTTAAATCTTTGCCCTCCCGGGATTCGATCCAGGCCTCTATAGTAGAGTACTTTGCCCTCAACCAGGGTTCAGTCTTCTCTCTGGCTGTTCTCTGGGAGGCGCATAAGTCCGTAATCAGAGGGCACTGTATTGCCCTAGCATCACGTATGAAGCGCGATGCCATGACCTGAACCCGGGAGCTGCAATCACACATTCATACCCTTGAGGCTTTCTGCTCCTCTCTCGGTGCTGAGGCATCTGGTCGCGGCTCGTACCCAGTTGGGCGAGCTTGCCCTACATAAAGGTGGAACGGCAGCTTCTTTATGCTAAACAGAGATTTTATGAGAAGGGTAATAAGGCCACCCCCATGTTTCACAGTTAAGATAGTGTTCTTAGCCTTCCAAGCTTCTGCTGTTTTTCCTCCAAATGTAACGACGGTCATTATGGCCAAACTGTTCAATTTTTGTTTTGTCAGACCAAAGGACATGTCTCCAAAAATGTAGGTCTTTGTTCCTGTGTGCATTTGCAAACATTATTCTGGCTTTTTAAGGTTTCTTTTGGAGTAATGGCTTCTTCGTGGCAGAGTGGCCTTTCAGCCCATGTTGATACAGTACTCATTTCATTGTGGCTAATGACAATTCTACCAGCATCTTCACAAGGTCTTTTGCTTTTGTTCTTGGGTTGATATGCACATGTCGGACCAAAGCAGGTTAATCTCTGAGACACAGAACCAGTTTCCTTCCTAAACGATATGATGGATGGAGATTCCCGTGAAGATTCGTGTTTTTACTTGCATATAATTGTTGGTAAAGATGAACGAGGCACCTGCAGGTATCTGGAAATTGCATCCAAGGATGATCTAGTCTTGTGCAAGTCCACAATTCTCTTCCTGATATCTTGGATGATTTATTTAGACTTTCCCATCATATTACACACAGAAGCAATGTGTTTCTGGTGTACATTAAAATACATTCACAGGTGTGTCTCTAACTCAGATGTTGCCAATAAACCTATCAGAAGCTTCCAAAGACTTGACATCATCATATGGGCTGTCCCAAATTGTTTAAAGGCAATGTAATCCTAGTGTATGTAAACATTTAACTTTTATTCTGGCATTTGGCAAATATAAATAATTTTGATAATCCTAATTGACCTAAAATGGTGAGTTTTATTCTGATTTCATGTCAGATAGGGAGAAAAAAAAGCATGTGTCTTTTTATATCGTGCATGCAAACTTGTGGTTTCAACTGTATATACATATCTTTCTCTTCTCCCTCGCCATATAATTATGGAGGGTAGATAATATTTAGTGTTGGTGCATCTGTTTATGTGAGTGGCAGAGCCCAATGCGGTTGTCTTCTCTATTTATTTCTCATCTATTCTCATTCATGTGATTTTGTAATTTTTATTAATTCTATACGAACATGGAAATATATTATTTACATTTTTACATCTTTCATGTTATGTGGTTTTATATTTTAATCTGGTGAAGCCCCATCGGGTGGTGAAATATACTCCACTCTTTGAATGGAGTATCTATTTATAGCTATATTGCCTTAGATGACACTTTCCAGTTGGTATTATACCAATCATATTGCAGAGATTATTTAGTGTTTTTATATATACTTTGCCGTTAGTATATGTATTAAGGCGGAGTTTACTCTTAATAGCGCCAGTTTCACATGTACATATAGACACAGTGTTTATATGATTGCATCATGCCAGAACATCTGACAGTGGCTCAAAGGCCCTAAACGCGTTGTTTGTGGCTTAATAAAGTGTTTGTCTGTGGATCGTGCTAACTACCCAGCCTTTTGTTGGAACATTCATGGAATCTCTGTTTCACTCGGCAAGACTTCATTCCTGCCAGCACCCGGAGGCAGCACCACCATCCATTATACCTTTATGTAGTTGCGTCTTTAACACAACTTTCCCAGGTGACCAGTTTACCACGATCTACCTATGTTATACCATTGTGTGTGTGCCCTATAAGGAGCTCAGCCTGCCTTTTCTAGACATTTGGCATGAAACTTTCCGAATACAATGGAAGACACTGTCTAGCAAGCAAAGCTTCTGCAGAAATTATTCATCATGATTTAGTCTACATAAAGTTTACAAGTTAATAAAAAATTCTGTTACAAAATACAATGGGGGAGATTTATCAAAACATGTTGAGAGGAAAAGTTGCTGAGTTGCCCATAGCAACCAATCAGATCGCTTCTTTCATTTTGCAGAGGCCTTGTTAAAAATGAAATAAGCAATCTGATTGGTTGCTATGGGCAACTCAGCAAATTTTCCTCTGGACAGGTTTTGATAAATCTCCCCCAATGACATTAGAGTGGCCAAGTAAGCTTGACAATAGTCAAAAGTCTGCTACTTGCTACTAATCATTGTGGTGCAGAGGAGTTTTAGTACTAACAAGTTATAAAGAGAGATTTAACAAAATATTTTAAAAGAGAATCTGTTAGCACTAGGGATGTCTGGATACGAATAGTGGTATCTGTATCGGGACAGTCACTGGACATTTGCATGGGCAGCTGAGCGCACATGATAGCCGGGACCCGAATCAACCCTTTAGACGCCGCAATCAAAGTTGATCACGGCATCTAAAAGTCCTGAAGACAACTGCCGGTTAGCTCAGAGATGCTGTTCGGGATCACCGCGGTGTAATCGCGATGTCCCGATCAGCTGTGAGGACGGCCGGAGGTCCCTTACCCTTCTCCGAGCATCCGATCATCGCTCCTTTACTGCTGCCAGCCATGGCAGGCATTAGTAAAGGAGCGCCGATAACACTGATCACTACTATGCTATGGCATAGCATTGATCAGTGCATGCAATCTACAGATTGCATGTAATAGTCCCCTATAGGCACTAAAAAAGTGAAAAAAAATTGTCAAAAAATAATATGAATTAACCCCTTCCCAATAAAAAAAAAAACTGAATCAGCCTCCCCCCTTTTCAAAAAAGTTTAAATAAAATAAAAAAATATATATTTTTCATATGAAAAAGCCCTTTCTCTTATAAAAACGAAAACACACCCCTTTTCCCATTAAAGGGGTACTCTGGCTCTAATACATCTTATCCCCAATCCAAAGGATAGGGGATAAGATGTCTGATCGCAGGGGTCCCGCCGCTGGGGGACCCCCCCCCCCCCGCAATCTGTCATGCAGCACCCACCTTTGCCGTCACGCCCCCGCCCATAGACTTGCATTGAGGGGGGCAGGACATGACATCACACGCGGCGGAGTCATGACGTCACGATACTTCGGGTTCATGGACATCACGTTGCACACTCTGAGCTTCCAGTGCTGTGGAGAGCTCGCAAAGGTGGGTGCTGAATGACAGATTGCGGGAGTCCCCAGCGCCGGGACCCCCGCGATCAGACATCTTATCCCCTATCCTTTGGATAGGGTCCGGAGTACCCCTTTAAGGGTACATTCACACGGGCGGATCCACAGCATAATTTATGCTGCGAATCCGCTGCTGTAGGAAAGCTACATGCTGCCTTTAGATGTGCCTGCTTCGGTGCGAGCAAACACACTGAAGTGATATGCGAGTTGTACTCGCACACATCGCAGCAACTCCTCCTGCTCCATGAGCTAGACCGAGAGCGGCCATGATGTGCGAGTACACTGCACATGCACATCGCAGTGTGTCTGCTTGTAGCAGCGTATTGCCACTCCAGGCAGGCACATCTAAAAGGCACCATGTAGCGGTTCTACAGTGGCGGATTCATAGCAAAAAAAAAAAAAGGTTGTGGATCCGCTCGTGTGAATATACCCTTAAGTAAAAAAAAAAAAAAAAGAGATGTGACATGGAGGGAAGATTGTGATTGGGGGGGGGGGAAGATTGTGAGATGGGGAAGAGTGTGACATGGGGGGGGGATTGTGACGGTGTGGGGGAGATTGTGACAATGTGACAGGGGGGGGACAATGTGACAAGAGGGGGAGGATGTGTTATGGGGGATAATGTGACACGGGGGGGAGAATGTGTCACGGGGGGGGGAGAATGTGACACGGGGGGGGGAGAATGTGACACGGGGGGGGGGAGAATGTGACACGGGGGGGGGGGAGAATGTGACACGGGGGGGGGGAGAATGTGACACGGGGGGGGGGAGAATGTGACACGGGGGGGGGGAGAATGTGACACGGGGGGGGGGAATGTGACACGGGGGGGGGAATGTGACACGGGGGGGGGAATGTGACACGGGGGGGGGGGGGGAATGTGACACGGGGGGGGGGAATGTGACACGGGGGGGAGAATGTGACACGGGGGGGAGAATGTGACACGGGGGGGGGGGAGAATGTGACACGGGGGGGGGGGAGAATGTGACACGGGGGGGGGGGAGAATGTGACACGGGGGGGGGGGGAGAATGTGACACGGGGGGGGGGGAGAATGTGACACGGGGGGGGGGGAGAATGTGACACGGGGGGGGGGGAGAATGTGACACGGGGGGGGGGAGAATGTGACACGGGGGGGGGGGGAGAATGTGACACGGGGGGGGGGAGAATGTGACACGGGGGGGGGGGGGGAGAATGTGACACGGGGGGGGAGAATGTGACACGGGGGGGGGGAGAATGTGACACGGGGGGGAGAATGTGACACGGGGGGGAGAATGTGACACGGGGGGGGGAGAATGTGACACGGGGGGGGGAGAATGTGACGGGGGGGAGAATGTGACACGGGGGGGGGGAGAATGTGACACGGGGGGGGGGGGAGAATGTGACACGGGGGGGGGGAGAATGTGACACGTGGGGGGGGGTATGTGACACGGGGGGGAGAATGTGACACGGGGGGGGAGAATGTGACACGGGGGGGGGGGGAGAATGTGACACGGGGGGGGGGAGAATGTGACACGGGGGGGGGGAGAATGTGACACGGGGGGGGGGAGAATGTGACACGGGGGGGAGAATGTGACACGGGGGGGGGAGAATGTGACACGGGGGGGGGGGGAGAATGTGACACGGGGGTGGGGAGAATGTGACACGGGGGGGGAGAATGTGACACGGGGGGGGAGAATGTGACACGGGGGGGGGGAATGTGACACGGGGGGGGGAGAATGTGACACGGGGGGGAGAATGTGACACGGGGGGAAGATTGTGACACGGGGGGAAGATTGTGACACGGGGGGAAGATTGTGACACGGGGGGAAGATTGTGACACGGGGGAAGATTGTGACACGGGGGGAAGATTGTGACACGGGGGGAAGATTGTGACACGGGGGGAAGATTGTGACACGGGGGGAAGATTGTGACACGGGGAGGGAAAATGTGACACGGGGAAGGGGAAATGTGACACGGGGAAGGGGAAATGTGACAGGGGGAAGGGGAAATGTGACAGGGGGAAATGTGACAGGGGGAGAGAATGTCGCAGGGGGGGGGGAATGTGACAGGGGGAGATAGAAGTTAAATATGGGAGATATGAAATGGGCGGTGGACATAAATTAGGTGGATAGATGTGAAATGGAGGAGATTGGACATGAAAAGGCAGGGGATTTCATTATTTATTTATTATATCGCATCACATATCGAAGTCGAAATATTTAGGCCCATAATAGTATTCGCACATTTTCCCCATATCGTACAGCCCTAGTAATTTAGTATCGGCGAGTACTTAAGAAAAGGTATCGGTACTCGTACTCTGTCTTTAAAAAAATGGTATCGGGACATCCCTAGTTAGCACAGTTATAAAAGTCCTATTTTTCTTCTAAAGTCAAGAGTAATGGAGGTTGTGGTAAGCTCACCAGCTTCCTCCTCTACCCTGTATAATTGATGAACAGGGCATTGCTTCCAGCACTGGGCCTTGTACATCAATCAAGAAAGGCTAGGAAGGGGTGGAGCAGAGGAGGTATGCATGTTGCAGCTCAGCACGGCCACCACAACTTTTAAGCTTAGAGGAAAAACATAATGTTATAACTTTGCAAACAGCAATTACATAAGAGATAAGTATAATTTTTTTTATCTCTGCCGATGAAAGATGCCCTTTATCTTAGATTAGATGGAATTCACAATTTTTGAAATCCTGTCTAGGCTGCAGGCATTTAAAAAAAAATTAAAAACTCCACTTACCGCCCAACGTATCCTGCTCCCAGCCTATGCTGCGGTCCTCTTTCTGGTTGCTAGAGTCACTATGTCAGACAGCAGATTAGCTGAAAGTCTGTTGCAGCAATGTCCCACCTTGGCTAAGCAGCGTGACCTATTTGGGGAGATTTATGAAAACTTGTGCAGAGTAAAAGTGGAGCAGTAGCCCACAGCAACCAATCAGATCACTTCTTTCATTTTCAAATGGGCCTATGAAAAATTTAAGAAGCAATCTAATTGGTTGCTATGGGCAACTGCGCCACTTTTTCTCCCCACAAGTTTCATAAATCTCCCCAATTGAGGCCCAGTCCCGGTCGTACCTAAGTCATGTCAACCCCTGAAAATCAGGAAAATGACCGCAGCAGAGGCCAGAGGCAAGATACCGGGGCTCCAGGGGAGAGGTGGGAGGCAAGTCTAGGGTTTTTTAAATGCCAGCAGCCTGGGCAGGATTTTAAAATAGGACAAATTGTGGGATCAATTGTGTATATTTGTTATGAGATTTTAAAGATTTATGACGCCATCAAAAAGAAAAGCTGTCCTTGTTGTCCAACCTTGTTGCAACTGATCACAGCACAGCTTTCATTTCTGCTGTTGAAAAATTTATGCTGCACCATAATTCATAAGTGTTTTACTTTTAGACAGTTTTCATAAATCTTCCCTCTTATTTGTTTGTTATTTCTGCTTACTCTTCTTTTGAGGGCAACATTCAATTTTCCACCACTGGTAAGAAGACGTAGAGGAGTGCTGGGAACATCTTCACAACTTTCAGATGCATCAGCTTCAATGCGCAAGGTCTGCCAAGTCACTTGCTTAAATGTGAGAACCTGAACACAAACCACATTTAGATACAGCCTCTTATATTGCTCATTTTAATCTTGTATTTTTAAAAGCTTTTAGTTACCTCTCCTCTTTGTGGATGGGTAAGGCGGGTAAATCGTAAATCACTTTGTTGCCATGTTGGACTAACACTGTAACCTTGAAGCTGCCAAAGCTGTAGTGATGCGCGAAATGTTTGAGACTCAATCTTGATGATCACACAGCCAATCTCTAGTAACATGCCTTCTACCACTTTCTCTGCAAACCCATATTCACTAATACAAAAAAAGCAGAATTATAAAATTTAGTATCACAGTGCTAATCCCAACAAACTATATTAAATATAGCAAAAGAGTAGAAAAAGGCCTCTCACCTTTGTCCTGCTGCAAGTGCTATCGGAGACGGTCCATTGGGTGGTCGAGGATCTTCACAGGTTTTCATCTCAATTTCAACTTTATCAAGCATCTGCAAATTAAGCCATACCAGATCAGACATATAATAACCTTAGTGCAAAGTGTCTGAAGCACAAACAGCAGGGATGTGGAATTCCTATCGTCCGACACCCGGGACATGCATTTCCCGGCACCGGGCAGGTGAATTACTCCGGCCCTTAGCCCGGAGGGCCGGTGTGAGGTGAAAAAATCAAACCGGTGAAAACATCGGACCGCTCCTCCCCTTCGTCTCTCCGAAGTTTGCCGAAGCTACAGCGGGGAGGAGCGAGGGCAGAGCGGGGAGGAGTGAGGGCAGAGCCATGAGTTAGATTTTTTCACCGCACGTAGAGGGCAGAGCCATGGGTTTTATTTTTTTCACCGCACGTCTGCAGGAGATAATTAAGACACGTCCCCTCATCCCCCCTCTCGGAGGATGGAGAGCAAAGCGTGGCTTCTTGCTCCCCATGCAGACCTGCGTCCTCTGCCTTCGCTCCCCCCCAGCTCTAGCTTTGGAGAGCTGAGGGGAGGAGCGGTCGCACGTCTGCACGGGGCGCAAGTTTCACACCGCCGATAATAACTAGCCTGTGGCGTTCAGCAGTCTGTATGGAGCGGGCTCTGGACTCCTGCCTGGTCCATACTCTGCAGCCCCTGGCTGTTCTCAGTAGCCGGGGGCCGCCGCTAATAGACAGCATGCGGCGATCGCCGCGGCTGGCTATTAACCCTTTAGATTGCAGCTGTCAAAGCTGACAGTGGCTTCTAATGGGACATGCGTATGCTCCCTGGTGGGCTATTGGGGTGGATCACCCCCCCCGCAGCGCGATCGCAGGGGGGCGATCCACTATGGAGGTAGTCGCAGGGCATACCTCTGTTCCCTGCCGTCCCATGGCTCTGTCATTGATAGATCCTGGCTGGACCAGGCTTTATCAATGGATCACAGAGCACACAGATCAATGAGTTCAATAGAACTCTATTCATCTGTATGAGGAATCTAATGATTCCTCCTATAAGTTTAATAAAGTGTAAAAGAAAAAAAAAGTTTTAATAAAAGTAATAAAAAAAACACACATTAACCCTTCCATGTTAAAAGTTCAAATCACCCCCTTTTCCTATATAAAAACATGCAAACATAATAAAGATAAACATAATTGGTATTGCTTAGTGCGTAATTGTACGATCTATTAAAATATAACATTATATATACTGTACGGTTAACGTAAAAAAAAAGTACCAAACCATAGAATTGCAATTTTCAGAAAAAAAAAGTTAAAAAGTGATTAAAAAGTTAGATCAATACCAAAATGGTACCGATACAAAAAAAACTGATTATGGCGCACAAAATGAGCCCTCATACAGCCTGGTATGTGGAAAAAAAATTAAAGCTACAGGGGTAAAAAAAAATTACAAATTCAAAAAAGTTGAGAATTTTTTTTTAATTTGTAAAATATGACGTAAACTATAGAAATTTGGTATTGCTGTGATCAGGCGGCCTAAAGTATGAAACTAACATGTTATCTCAACCACAATGTAAATGGCGTAGAAAAAAAAACCCACCAAATATGCAAAATTATCTTCAGAGTGAGATGGGGAGGTGGCGCGACTAGAGGTGGGAGACGCCGCCATGCTGCGTGTGCTGCTACGGGAGCCTGTATAGTTCTGTCTCCCTTTCCGTGAGACCGTGCGCCCCATTGGTATCAGGAACTTGTCCATATATAGCAAGCCCCCTGAATAGTCGGCCAAAGGGGCTGTAGCCACGTATTTTGCGGGTAGATAGACCTTTGAAGCGGTATGCGGGGAAGGAGCTAGCTCTCCGCGCGTCTTCACTGCATGGCGCCGGAATCGGAAGTCTTTTATTTTTTATTATATTTATTTAATAAAAGTGTTTTTATTATTTTTTTTTACACTTTTTTTTATACTTCTTGTTTTTATACACTTATATTTATTTTATATTTCTTCACTTTATTTTATGCTTTGGAATACTTAGTATTCCAAAGCATTGCAGATATATGCTGCCTGCTAGTTTTACACTAGCAAGCAGCATATCAGGACGTGCCTCTGACAATAACTGGGGCAGACCTGGGGGTCCTTGTACCCCCTTGGCTGCCCAGGTAAGCAGCAGCATCTTTTACTATTTCAATTTCACTTCACCTAATACCGGTATATATTTCGGTTCGGAGAATATGTTATTGAAAAATTAAAAGATATCATTATAGTAGGTAGTTATGGCTATTACAGGGCAAGGAGGAAAAAACAAGAGCGTAAGAGCGAAAATTGGCTCGGACAAGTGGATCGTCACAAGGGACGAGTAGATTTTGCTCCATTTTAGTCCAGTGGACAAGTAGTTTTTTATAAAATTTCCACACCCCTGAACAGACATTCACAGATAACTTACCAAACAAATTGGATGCGTTTTCAGCTTTGTCCATTGTATCTGGCAGACATAAAGCAACATTTTATATTAGGGAGGGTAATATGAAGAAAGTTTAACATATAAATAATGTTGCATTATGGTATATACAATAAATATAGCTGTGCATCAGAAGTTAAGCCCTTAAAGGGGTATTCTGGCTTTGGACATCTTATCCCCTACCCAAAGGATAGATCCCAGCTGCGGGACCCCCGCGATCTCCGTGCAGCACCCAACTTGCTGTGACAGGCACTGCTCCATAGATGGAGACGTCACACCACACCCCTCCATTCAGGTCTATGGGAGGGGGCATGACGGAAACTTCTCAAAAAATATATTTTTGCAACAATATAGTTTTGCAACAATTGGAAGCTCTCTGTTTGGAAAGACATCAAATTATGCGTGCTCTCCCCAGCGCAGAGCGCCAAAAATGTCCTAACCCATTTTTTGGGGTGTTTTTTCTTCTTCTCTTTTCAGATCCGTGTATGCAGAGGATTACGGAGGATTCGGTGGACTGTGGTAATAAACAAGATTTTTTTTCTTTTAATAAAATGGCTATTTAGGGTTGTGGAGGAGTGTTTTTTAAAATAAAATGTTTTTTCCCCAACGTGTCGTGTTTTTTTTTAAATTGAATTTCCAGGCTTAGAAGTGGAAGCAGTCTTTGACAGAATGCATTACTAAGCTGGGGCTTAGAGTTAGCCCCAAAAAAAGCTAGCGCTAACCCCCAATTATTACCCCGGTACCCACCGGCCATAAAAGCCGGTACTAACAGGCCCGGATCATCAAAAATGGTGCTCCTGGGCCTAGTCGGTAACAGGCTAACGTTATTTAGGCTGGGGAGGGTCAGTAACAATGGTCCTCGGCCACCATGGTAACATCAGTTTGTTGCTGCTTGGTTGGAATCTGGCTGAAAATAAATAAATAAAATTAAATAAAGCGCATAGGTTTCCCCGTATTTTTAATCCCAGTCAGATACCAACCAAGTAGCAACAGCCTGACGTTACCAGGGTGGGTGAGGACCATTGCTACTGGCCCTCCCTAGCCTAAAAAACGCCAGCCTGTTACCACCTAGGCCCAGGAGTGCTATTTTTGACGCTCTGGGCCTGTTGGTACTGGCTCTTCCCGGAACTCCTGTGGCGGTGGGTAGCGGGGTAATTATTGGGGGTTAGCGATAGCTGTTTTTGGGGTTAACACTAAGCCCCGGGCTTAGTGATGGATTCCGTCTATATGACGGCCTCCACTACTAAGCCTGAAAACTCAATTAAAAAAAAAAACACGACACATTGGAAAAAGAGGATTTTTGTGTACTCACCATAAAATCTCTTTCTCATAGTCTTCATTGGGGGACACCTAACTGATGGGTATATACTCTTGCCACTAGGAGGCGCTGACATTAGGATAAAAAGTCGGCTCCTCCCTGGCAGGATATACCCGCCCACCTGCAGTGAGGTAATCAGTTTTGTCACAAAGCAGTAGGAGAAGCCAACAAGGAAATACGTCTGAAAGACCATAGAAAGGAATACCGGATAACAACCTAAGAACCGGAAAGAATAGTCCGGAAAAAAGATGAAGAAATGGGTGGGTGCGGTGTCCCCCAATGAAGACTACGAGAAAGATTTTACGGTGAGTACACAAAAATCCTCTTTTCTCGGTCGTTCTTCATTGGGGGACACCTAACTGATGGGACGTACCAAAACAGTCCCCTAGGGTGGCAAAAACAACCACCAGAGAAAAGGAATCATTCCTAAGACTGGACTCACGTGTCCACAATGCCCGCAAACTAGGCCCCCAGGCTGGAAACACTAGGCCCATAAATTGGAATCCTCGAAGAACACACGTCCAAGGAGATGGACTAGGACACCAAGGAAAAGGCCGTCCCTGTAGAGACCAAAGACACCTGGGTCACATAGAGAAACAAAATACCAAAGGAAAAAAGAAAGCTGGAAAACAAATGTGCACGAAAAATTCTCCGGGCGACAAACTTCCGTGAAGTAGTGAAAAAGTGCCGAACAGAAAAGACTGCCTCAAACTAATGGGATCGCAGAGGAGTATTGACAGGAACAGGCCACATGCCCAAAGCCTGAACCATCACCCAGGCCCGAGGAAACCGGAAGAGCCGCCGAAAAGGAAGGTACACCCCCGCATCCTAGGACAGAGTCCAAGCGAAAGAGACCAACCAGTCCTAGACCCCAGAGGTCTAAGCGGACCAGTGCACACTAAAGAAACATCCCGCCAGAATGGGAACAGAGGGAGAAACAAATAAGAACCCAGTTGGGAGTCTCAGGATCTATGCACAGGGAGGATGACTCCAGAAGACTTTGGTGTCCGTGCAGTACAACTGACGCTGACAAAAGGGAAGGAAAAAACACACCCCTACCAGGGAGATTGTACAAACTTCAACAGAGGAGAGAGCCAGACTGCGGGAGCAGCAGTAGCCAATCAAAAACAGAGAGGGAGCAAGGCTGTGATAGTGGACCGTAAGACCACAAGCCTAGACAGGGAAAAGGCTCTGTTGAATGCTTTCAGCAAAAAACAAGGGTCCCACCAGCTATTCCACCTGTACAGCAGGAAACGGCGAGACAAACATCGCGGCGGGAAAAAAAAAATTAAACAAAGTGGACGCTCCAGAGGAGGGAAAACAAGGGTGGTCAAGAGGAAAAAACTCAAGTACAGACCCCTGCCTAGCATACTGATCCCTGTACCCCCTGTGGAAGGAGAATTGGCAAAGTGCCCCAAGCACAGGAGGAGCCGGGAAATACTGCCCCACAGCATAGGACAAGCACTGGGAGGACAGGGCCCCCCAGTCCTGATGGCAACCTATCGCTGCCTGGAGAAGCCACTTGTGACCCAGGAGGGATCGGAGTTCTGTACAATGGGGCTGGCAAAAAACTACAAGATGTGTTGAGAGTCAACCCAGAAAGTGACGGATAGGTGCCTGAGCCACCCCGGACCGAAACCCCGGAAAATTCGTCTGGAGGCATAGGGAGGAGCTGAGCAGGCCCCATGTAGGAAAAAAGTGCTCAACCGCCGCAGAACTTGCGGAAACAAAATCACGAAAACCCAGAGGTACACCCCACCGAACAAGGGGAAGGTGGACTCCACACCTACAGGGTGGTCCTTTAGCATCTGTAGGAACACAGACATAAGTACCCCACAACAGCAGTGGATACCAAATCTGCGGACCCAAAGAAAACCGCAGATATCCACAAGATCAGCAGGAAGGGAGGTATGCCTCTAGCAGACCAACAGTGCAACCTAAGAAAAGAGAACAGAGTGATGCTGCTGTTGCTGAGAAACTCCCGGCACCTGTAGAAAAAAAGGAGATTTTTTAACACTTACCGTAAAATCTCTCTTTCTCAAAGGATCCATTGGGGGACACAGACCATGGGTGTATGCTGCTGTCTCTAGGAGGTATGACACTATGGCAACAAAAAAAGTCGGCTCCTCCCAGCAGGATATACCCGCCGCCAGGCATGAGCTAATCAGTTTTAGTACCAGAGCAATAGGAGAGGACCGACAGGAAAAAACACGAACTGTCCGAGAACCGGAAGAAAAGATATAACTGAACACACCCTCGGACAGAGAACCAAAGAGAAACCCAAAAGGGCGGGAGCTGGATCCTTCGAGAAAGATATTTTACGGTAAGTGTTAAAAAATCTCCTTTTCTCTATCGGCTCCATTGGGGGACACAGACCATGGGACGTTCCAAAGCCATCCCTTGGGTGGGCAGATAGTCAGGCAGACGGCTGTTCCACTGCCGCTTCCTGCACTTTACGGCCCAGACTAGCATCTGCCGATGCGAAGGTATGAACCCGGTAGAACCTTGAGAAAGTGTGCAAGGATGATCAAGTAGCCGCCTTGCAAATCTGCGAGGCAGAGGTTTTGTTCTGGAGAGCACAGGATGCACCAACAGAACGGGTAGAATGAGCCAAAACCCTGAAGGGAGGAATCTTCCCCCTACAGCGATAGACTTCCAAATTGGCAGACCGGATCCACCGAGAAATGGTGGCCTTGGAAGCAGGTTGTCCCTTACGATGACCTTCCGTAAGGACGAAAAAGGAATCGCACTGACGAAACGAAGAAGTGATAGAGAGGTAAGACCGAACAGCCCGAACCACATCCAGTTTGTGGAGTAAACACTCCTTAGGATGAGAAGGAGCGGGACCAAAAGGACGGAAGGACAAGGTCCTCATTGAGATGAAAGGCCGAAACGACCTTAGGCAAAAAGGAAGGGGAACGGCAGGAGAGAGCTGCCAATTCAGACACTCTCCGAATGGAGGTGATAGCAACAAGAAATGCCACTTTCCAAGAAAGGAGGCGCAGGGACACCTCCCTAAGGGGTTGAAAGGGTCACCTTGGAGGACGCCCAGAACCAGATTCAAGTCCCAAGGGGGAGAAGGCGACCGATAAGGAGGGGCAGTGTGCGCCACTCCTTGAAGGAAGGTCCGGACATGAGAATTAGAAGCCAGAGGACGCTGGAAAAGAATAGAAAGGGCCGAAACTTGACCCTTAAGGGAACCGAGAGACAACCCCAGTTCCAATCCCGACTGCAAGAAGGAGAGAAGATGGGGTACAGAAAAAGTAACAGGAGACAAGACCTGAGCTTCACACCAACGAAAATAAGACCGCCAGGTATGGTGGTAAATTGAGCATGGTGCAAATGACTTGGGAAGAGAAACCACGGGCCCTCAAAACCGCAGTCTCAACCGCCACGCCATCAAATGTAAATGCGACTGTAAATTTGGGTGGCAAAGAGGACACTGAGACAGGAGGTTCGGACGAAGTGGAAGGCGCAGCGGAGCGCCGTCCAGGAGCCTGACCACGTCGGCGTACCATGTCCTTCGGGCCAATCTGGAGCTACCAGTATGGTGGGAACGTCCTCCGCTTTGAGCTTCCTCAGAACCCTGGGAAGGAGCGGAAGGGGGGGGGGGGGAGACAGATAGCGCAGGGCAAACCTTGCCCAAGGAATCACTAGGGCATCCACGGCTAGAGCCAGGGGGTCCCGGGACTTTGACACAAATGGAAGAATCTTCCGATTGTTTCGGACATAAAGAGGTCCACGTCTGGAATGCCCCAGAGGTCGCAGATCTGCGCGAAGACCTCTGGATGTAGAGACCACTCGCCTGGGTCGGCTGAGGACCGGCTGAGGAAGTCCGCTTCCCAGTTGAGCACACCCGGAATGAGAATCGCTGAAATGGGCGGAACCTTGTTTTCCGCCCAGAGGAGAATCTTTGTCACCTCGGCCATGGCTGCCGAGCTGCGAGTGCCGCCTTGCCAATTGATGTAAGCTACGACCGTGGCGTTGTCCGACTGGACGCGGACAGGGCGGTTCTGAAGCAGGGACTCCCAATGAAGAAAACAAAGAAGAATCGCCCTCAGTTCCAAGATGTTTATCGGAAGAAGGGCTTCCCGGGGAGACCAGAGGCCTTGGACCGTCCAGTCCCTGAACACACCGCCCCAGCCCGACACACTGGCATCCGTTGTAACTACCTGCCAGTGGAGGGGAAGAAATGATCGCCCCTGAAGAAGAAGGGGGGAGCGGAGCCACCAGAGCAGAGACTGACTGATCTGACGAGGGAGAGCAATCTTGCGATCGAGAGACAGAGGAGATCTGTCCCATCAAGAAAGAATCGCCAGTTGAAGGGGACGGGAATGAAACTGGGCAAATGGTGCGGCCGCCATGGCCGCCACCATCCGACCCAAGACTTCCATGCAAATGCGGATGGAAACTGGGAACTGGGCCCGAAGGGAGCGGACTCCTGACAGGAGAGTCAGTCGTTTGTCCGGCGGAAGACAAATCCGGGCAGAGGCCATGTTGAATTGAAGTCCCAAGAAGATCAGAGACTGGGTGGGAGAGAGGACAGACTTGTCCCAGTTGACCATCCACCCAAAGCGATCCAGGGTCTGCAGAGTGAGATCCACATTCTCCAGAGTCTGGACTCTGGTGGGAGCCTTGATGAGAAGGTCGTCCAGGTAAGGGATCACTGAGACTCCTCTCGACCGCAACAGGGTTATCACTGGCACAAGGATCTTGGAGGACCGAGGAGCAGTGGCCAGACCAAAGGGGAGGGCTAAGAATTGAAAATGCCCCTCCGGAACCGCAAAGCAGAGGTATCGCTGATGGCCAGGAAATATTGGAACATGGAGGTAGGCAACCTACCAAGAAACTCCCCTTGTTCCATTGATGCCACTACCGAACTGAGAGATTCCATTCGGAAGTGGCGGATGAGAAGATGACGGTTGAGACGCTTGAGGTCCAGGATTGGCTGCACAGAACCGCCCTTCTTGGGGACCACAAAAAGATTGGAATAGAAACCCCGAAAACGTTCCCCTGGAGGAACTGGGACAAAAACTCCCTACCAAGAAACTCCCCTTCACTGCATGCGGAAGTGGGTTTGCGGTTGCCCGATTTGGCCGAAAAACGGGCGGAACGGTTCGTGTCCGAGACTTCCAAGACTGACGCGCCCGGAACAAGGGAGCCTTCTTGTCCCGCGAAGGCGCCTGCCCAGACCCCTTACTGGGGCCAAAGGTCCGAAAGGACCTGAAGGAAGAGGACTTCCTCTGGGAAATAGAGCGAGCCTTATTTTGAGGCAACAAGGAACTCTTACCCCCCGTCGCCTCAGAGATAATCTAGACAAGGCGCTTGCCAAAAAGACGGGTACCAGTAAAAGGAACCTCGGTGAGAGACCTTTTGGAGGCGGCATCCACATACCACGCCTTAAGCCACATGGAGCGGCGGAGGGCCGCTAGGAGACCCACATCAAAGGCAGCACAACGGGCTGACTGCATGGAAGCTGTGCACAGAAAGTCCCCAGCTTTAGAGCATTGGAGAACAAAAGCATATAGATCCTCTGGGGGGGATGCCGCCGGGATACCCTGAAGGAGTTTTGAGCACCACATTGATAGGGCCTGGGACACCCATGCAGAGGAGAAGGTGGGAAGCAGAGAAGAGCCTGCTGCTTCAGAGGCAAACTTCGCTAAGGACTCCACCTTCTTGTCAGTCGAGTCGTTGAAGGCAGCCGCATCTGCTAGCGGCAGTGTAGTAGCCTTAGAGAGGCGGGAAATTAGTGGATCCACCGAGGGAGGGGAAACCACCTTAGAGACAAGGTCCTTGGCGAATGGTAACGCTCTTGAACCTTCTTCATTCCCGGAAACCTCTTGTTTCCATGCAGATTCCAGAAGGGTGTCAAATTCAGAGTGAGAGCTGAACCTTTGAGGTGCTGGTTAATCACGATTAAAGGATACTTCAGAAGTCACGTCCGAAGATCCTGGGTCCTCTAAGTGAAAGGTGTCTCTTATGGCCGCAACCAATGAGTTCACTGTTTCAACTGTATCCGAGCGGTCCTCTGAGTCAGATGCAGATTCGGAAGCCTCATCCGCCAGTTCACCAGGAGAATGTGGACGAGTGGAGGCAGCCCTGGAGGGTGGTGATCCTGAACAAGTACGTGGCTCTGGCGAGGCAGAGCGGCGACTCCGGGAACGTCCTCTGGAGGAGCGACGTTTGTGACCAGAGGACAAGGGGGGGGGGGCGAGACCCACGGGGGGAGCGCCCACGTCTACCTGAAGACTCAATGGAAGAGTCAAAAGAAGCAACCCTAGTACGCTTGTGAGAGAGTGAGGCATGTGGAGAAGAGGAGCGGGACCCTCTAGAGGGTCGGCGCAGGGCAGACCTCTTCAAGGCAGACACCACCGAACGGGAGACTTGAGTCAAGTCAGCCATATACTGGGATAGGGATGAAACCCAGGCTGGAGGGGCGGCCGAATGCACGGGAACTGAAAGAGCATCCGGGGAGCCAGGGGGTCTGGGGGAGCAGTGGAGCAGGCAGAGCAAGTGGGTTCAGCAGAACCGGGCATTTTGGAAATACATTTCATACAGACAAAATAGGAGACTAGGAAAGGAGGGAGGAACAGTTCAGTGTCCCCTGTGGCAGCTGCTGTGAGGAAACTCCGCTAAATGTAGACAGAGAGGAGAAACAGACTAGCCAATAGCCAGAGAGGGGCTTGCCTGGAGCAGGTGGAGATAAAAAGGAAGGAGACAGGAGCGCTCCCTGTGAAGAACAGTAACAATAATAGATGGGCCCTAATAATCAAAGGACTCATCGGATCAAGTTGTGCTATCTGGAGGCACAACACTCATAAAGGTATGGTGGACATATCCTTTCGGCTGGTTGTGTGGATACCAAGATCAGGAGATCCACTCAGGACTGCAGCTGCACCCGCCATCACAGCAGCGTGGGATATGGAAGTAGGGGAATTTGAACCTATTCGGTACAGATGGTGGGAATATTTCAGCGCTGTCCACATCCGGTAAGTGTAAAATTCTTATTCTTTATTGTACATGTGACAAGAATTTTACACTTACCGGTTGTGGACAGCGCTGAAATATTCCCACCATCTGTACCGAATAGGTGCAAATTCCCCTACTGCCTGGAGCAGGGGCACTGTCTGATTGGCCCCTGTCAACTACATCGTGCACACAGCGCTGATTGTAGGACGATTCGCGCCTCCAGTAAGCCCTGGTGGCCCTGTGGGGGGAGCTATAGCTCCCCCGCCGCTGAAATGCCGATGAAGAATAATAATGGTGCCTGCTCCTTGCACATGTAGTCGCATATGCGCTTGCGGGGAAGTGAGCGGGCGAGACTGATATGCGCCGGCAGCAGTCTTCCACCGAAAGTGAAGGTAAGTTGGCGCTTCATGTGCCCGTACAGTACAAGCCGCATAGTAACACACACACACGAGTGCATAGAATAAAACTAAGCCAATCATCCCAATATGCCACTGCTCTCCCCAGAATAATAAAGATTAAGCCCCTAGTACAGACCAGCCCCATTAGACCCTGAAAGGTGGGCTAAAAACTGAGGGTCTCCAGAGGTTGCGAGTCAGCACCTAAGGGAGAAAGGAATATATTATATACTCACCTCAGTCAGAAGAACTTACCTAATGGAGTCTTCTGTGAGGTCTTCAGTCAGCTTTCTGTCACCTGCATCACGCCGAGCTACCATGTGCGAGCGAGGCGAGCAGGGAAATAGTGGGACCTGGACCCATGAGGTACAACCCCAGGAGTTGACCGTTGGCGAGAGGGGGTGAACAGCGCATATACGCAATGTCTGTGCCCCCTCAATCGCAATGGGGAAACAGTGAGCAGCAGTTCCTGAGTCCCCACCTGAAAACATGAAAGAAAAAGGAATAAAAAACACATTCCCTAACTAGGAAAATAATAAAAACATAAGACCTGGTCTGGAGAATTCCAGACCCTGTCCACCTTCTTCAGACACTAAGCTAAAAACTGATTAGCTCAGGGCCTGGAGGCGGGTATATCCTGCTGGGAGCAGCAGACTTTTTGTTGCCATAGTGTCATACCTCCTAGAGACAGCAGCATACAAAAGAGGGCCCACCTCTCATCTACTAATGGCGTCAGACACCAAGGCTGCAGACGCATACTCGGGAGATGAAGAAAGAATGTGGAGCAGGAAAAAGTGCAGACACAACGGGACCAACCGGTAGAAAGGGTCCCAAGAACCCACCGGTACACACATTGCATAACTGCACCTGGAAGAGAGCCGCCGGATTGCAGCCACGGCATAGACGTAAACTGGGGAGGTGACCAGGTGGATTAGAACATCATGTAGACACAATCTGGCTATGTGGCAAAGGGACAATGGGCACGCTGAATTCCGCATATGAAAGCACACAGTAAAGTGAGACAGAGTAGCAGGCAGCAGAGAGGGGCCTGACCTGTAAACCAGTATGTGGTGCCTTGTATAAGGCCCAAGGGGCAACCTGGGGAGACCCACTCCAAACAACACCATGGTAGTGGGTAACCTGGACTACAATCTACTGTGTGAAAGTGTATGGTAGTTTAGTCGACATTGTAAGCCATGTGGAAACTTGTCCGGTCGGCAGGAGTAGGATTCCTGAGCACCATGGTCACTCCAATCAACCTCCCTCGAAAACGGGGTACTGGAGTGCGGCCTAACCAACTGGCACCCCAGTGGGGTAGAAACCAACAAAGGATTGCTCAACTAAAAGCAACCCCGAAAAAACTTGCAGGAACCCTACTACAGATCCCGCCCCCATCAGTGAGGTACGGGAAAACTGACTATATCCGCAGCAGCCCAGAGGTCAGAGACAGATGGCGGCGGAAACACAGGCGATAATAGTGCCCCTATGTAATAGGTGGGAGGGCGGGGAGGCTGAGAAACCCAACCCCCTGGGAAATAGAGGGCGGCAGGGGAGACGTAAAAAGCAGCCCTGACCTCTCGTATAGTGTCCATGGGACACGTTGGTCAGTTCTACATATACCGCGTACAGCAGTGGAGTATTGGAACACCAGCCGCTGAGATAAGGGACAGGCAATGTAGTAAACTATGCAGACCGCTGTGTGGCTTACTGGTATGGAGCCATAGCGGACAGCGAGTCATTCCGAGGGAAACCTCGCACAATAGAGAGGTACCAGAAGAACAGTCAGAGATACATCACGTGTGTCACGTGTGATGTTCGACAGATGGAGTAGGAAACCTGCAAACCACTGTCTGGCTTAGTGATATAAGTAAATTCATCGGCACCTCGCATGGCAGTGAGGTACTTGAACTCCAACCGCAGAAACATCAGCCATTTGATGTGTGACATGCGGCGTAAGCGACCATACAGACCACTGTCTGGCTTACTGGAAGGGTCCATAGTAGGCAACGGGACACTCTGTCGGACGTCTCACAAATAGTGAGGTACCGGAAATCCGTCCGCAGATACATCCGCCATTTGATGTAGAACAGGCGGTGTAGGAAAACCATGCAGACTAATGTCTGGCTTACTGGTATGGGTCCATAACAGACAATGAGTCATCTCCTCGGCACCTCGCACAGCAGAGAGGTACCAGAACACCAGCCGCAGATCCAAAGCCGTCTGATGTAGGGAAGGCAATGTAGGCAACCACGCAGACCAGTGTCTGGCTTACCGGTATGGGTCCATTGTAGATTTCGATCCATCCCGTCGGCACCTCACACAGTATTGAGGATACCGGAACTCCAGCAGCAGATACATCAGACATTTGATGTAGGACAGGCGGTGTAGGAAAAAAGCCCTGCAGACTACTGGTATGGGTCCATAGAAGACCATGGGACACCCCGTCGGAAACCTCCTACAGTAGTGAGGAATTGGGATACCAGCCGCAGATGCCTCAGCCGTTTGATGTATGACCGGCGGTGCAGGTAACTGTGTAGACCACTGTCTGGCCTACTGGTAAGGTTCCTGGTAAACAACGGGACACCCCATCGGGCACCCCGCAAGTAATGGGATACCAAGTGTGAGCTGTGGACGAAGCAGCCGTGAATTGAGAAACAGGCGAGAGTGGCATAATAATATCAGGGCTAATCCATGCCCGCAGGAATATTCCCCTGCGGACCGTGTGCTGTATAAGAGGACCCGTAGTACTAGCCCCGGATGCGATAGCCTGTGGAGAAGGAAATCCCATAGTATGACATACCAAGAACCCCCCTAGGATGTATGGCTAGCAGACCTGACAAATGAGGAATCTTAAAAGAAACCCGAGCGACTGCCAGGAACGCCAAATAACTCGCCCACTGTATGGGAATCAGTGGTAGAAAGGAAGACAATAATGGAGTATGAACCCCCGATTTCAAGGGGACTAGAGTCCCTGGTAACAACCCGCCATGGCGGATATCATGTGCTCCAAGAAGTGAGCAACCATAAAAAAAGAAACTATAATACAAGTGTTGGCCACAAGAGGGCGACAAACACCAAAAAATGGTCTAAGTGACCAAGAATTATGTATATTTATGTATTAAAATTTATTTATTATTATTTAATTTTTTAACAGAAAAATTTTAAAGCGCAACTGTCATGGAAATTAAGCCCACCCAGACTAATAACATGATAGTATAGATGATGATACGTGTAATGCAGCTGTACTTTTGGCTGCTGTTTATCACTCTTTATCAGCAGGAAAATAGTTTTATCTTGCGGTCAGCAACAGTCGGATAGGCGTGGCTGGGGATCGTAATGCCCCGCCTCTGCCACGCCTATCCCTGTAAGTGAGCGCTGGACCACTGAGTGATTGACACACAGGTCCCCACCCCCCGATGTACATGATGTGCGGGCCTGTGTGACTCCACTGAGTCCATACATATAATGTGCACCTTTATGTTATATGAAATACAGTGCTCATACTCCTCTTTCTTCTCATGGTGCCGGAGACGTGCTGCTTCTGCTTTCACTATAGGCAGAGAGCTCGCTCCCGTTGTCTGCCACCAGCTCAGTGCGCCTGCGCAGTGCTAGAGGCAGGGAGCGAGCTCACTGCCTGTAGTGAAAGCAGAAGCAGCGCGTCTCCGGCACCATGAGAAGAAAGAAGAGGAGTACGGGCACTGTATTTTACATAACATAAAGGTGCACATTATATGTATAGGCTCAGTGGAGTCACATAGGCCCGCACATCATGAACATCGGGGGGTGGGGACCTGTGTGTCAATCACACAGTGGTCCAGCGCTCACTTACAGGGGATAGGCGTGGCGGAGGCGGGGCATTACGATCCCCAGCCACGCCTATCCGACTGTTGCTGACCCCACGATAAAACTATTTTCTGGCTGATAAAGAGTGATAAACAGCAGCCAAAAGTACAGCTGCATTACACGTATCATCATCTATATTATCATGTTACTATTCTGGGGGGTATAATTTCCATTACAGTTGCGCTTTAAGTATGGACTTCAGCCATCCATAACTACGGGCAGCGGAACATTGCCCAAGTGGAGCTTATAAATTATCACCCCGCTAATTTATTTCCCATATGTCCTGGGATCTGAACCCAGGACCCCAGCACAACAATGGAACAGTGCTAAACAGTGAAGCACCATGCTGCCCTTCCATAAGCGGCAGCAGAAAGTCCTTGAGGAGCGACGGCTCATAGCAGTGCTTCAAGAGAGTCTGCCAAATCTGCCGCTCCGGAATGGGACAGCAGTGGGCCGGGCCGCGAGCTCTCAACAGCAGCTGCCGCGGGAGCCGAATCCACTGCCCACGCTGACCCCGGTCACAGGGAAGGAGGGCAGTGAAAAAAAAACTCCCTTTGCAGGGCGCGAGCCAGAGAGGAGGATCTCTGATCTCCCTGCTTCGCGCACTGAGCCAGGGAGGAAGAAGGGCGGAGTTATACCGCCATAGTGAAGGGGAAAGAAGAGAGGCGGCCATGCGCCGTCAGGACCCTGCACTCCCGGCGGCTGAGTTATACATATGCCGCCGCAGAGTGCAGACGCCGAGAGAAATGCCCAGCGAGAAGGAACAGCGAGGCTGTTTCAGATGTGAGCCGGCAAAGGCTCCTGTGGAGGGAGCCGCCGTCAATGCCGGCGGCTGTCCTCCCCAGGATTCAGTATACATATTACACAACCCCCCCCCCAGGGAACCTGAGGGAGCCCCATATGAACCCCCAATAAAGGATAGAGTCCCTATGAACCCCCAATAACCCACAGGGAGGGAGGGGGAAATATATATATATATATATATATATACATACACTCACCTGTCTTCGTATACTTACCTGAAGATATCTTCAGCCAGCTTTTTAGTCACCTGCATCACGTTATTCTGTTTTCTCAGACCAGGACGAGCAGGGAAATAGGCAAACCCGGACCCTAGGTGCAACCCCAGGCGCTGGCCGTTGGCGGGAAGGGGTTAATGGTGCATTTTGCTTTATGCCCATGCCCCTTAGCCGCATATGGCATTGGCGGGAAGGGGTTAACGGTGCATTTGTATCTTATGTCCCGAGCCCCTTAGCCGCATATGGGGGAACAGGTAGCACCATGCTCCTGAACCCCCACCTGAAAAAAGGAAACAAAAAAGGGAATAAAGAATCTAAACAGCCCTTACTAAAAAATAACAAAAAAAAAGACAAGGTCTGGGGAGCTCCCAAACCTGTGTCTTGCCTCCTAGCTGACACTAGTTAAAACTGATTACATCACTGCAGGTGGGCGGGTATATCCTGCCAGGGAGGTGCTGACTTTTTTTTCCTAGTGTCAGCGCCTCCTAGTGGCAAGAGCATATACCCATCAGTTAGGTGTCCCCCAATGAAGAACGACCGAGAACATTTTTTATTTAAAAAAAAAAATTCCCCACAGCCCTAGTCAGCCATTTTATTAAAAGAAAAAAAAAATCCAGTTCATCGCTGCAGTCCACCAAATCAATCGTTATCTTCTGCATACATGGATCTGAAATGAGAAGAAAGAAAAAGAAAAAAAAAAAAGTGTTGGGACATATTTGGCGCTCTTTGCTAGGTAGAGTGCCACTAATGCAATGTCTTTCTAAACAGAGAGCCTCCAAATGTTTAAAAACTACAACTCCCAGCATGTCTGGGCATGCTGGGAGTTGTAGTTTAGCAACCGCTGGAGTCTCCGTCTGGGAAGACACTGCCAGAAGGGTCTGTTCACATTATACAAAATGTACATGAACAGAGCCTCCAGTCTGTAGCTCTGTTCCCCTAGCTCAGTCCCCTGTAGCTCCGCCATCACTAGGGGGCAGAGCTACACGGACCTGGCAGAGACAAGAGCGAGGGAGGTAAGTGGACCTCATGTTCTCTATACACTATATAGATAGCTGTATATCTTGTATTCCACCAAAGGGGTTATAGGAGCAGGGAGTCTTGTCAATACAGTGACAGGATTCCCAGCTCCTGTATAGTATTACACGGGTACACTATGCACCCCTGTATACTATACGGCTGGAGAAAGTGAGCAGTGATGCTGTACATCACATATCACCTCCTTACACTCTGTGGACCAGGCGCTCAGCATCCGACCCGCAGAGTGGTACCCTGAAAGCAGTCGAAAACTGCCACAAGGTACAAAATTGGCTGTTTCCACAAAACAGAAAAAACGCCAGAAAAACTGCCAAAATGCAGAAAAAAACTGTGGAAGTTTTTATGGTGTTTTTTTTTTTGCTTTGCTTATGTGTGAAATATTTATCATACTATCACAGGGGGTTGATAAATTTGGCATTTTTTTAGCACATAAGCAAAAACCAATCAATGATTTCAAAACACCACTTTGCAGCTTTGGTAAAAAAATTTTTATATATATTCATATAAATATCACACATTTTTTCAATTTCCCCCCCCCCCCCCCCCTAAATGTACTAACTCATTTGATTTAATATTAATAAAATGGTTAACAAATGCTTGTGGGGTAGTGTTTTTTGTAATAATTTTTTTTTTTTTAAACGTGTTGTTTCTTTTTTTACACTTACTTTACAGGCTTATTAGTGGAAGCAGTCTTATACACAGAGTCCAATACTAAGCCAGGGCATGGCGTTAGCCTTAAAAACAGCTAGCGATAACCTCCAAATATTACCCCAGGACCCACAACCACAGGGGCTCCTGGCGCTAGGTGGTAACATGATGGCCTTATTTAGGCTGGGGATGGCCAGTATCAATAGTCCTTACCCACCCTGGTAACATCAGGCTGTTACTGCTTGGTTGGTATCTGGCAGAGAATGAAAACATGGGGAACCCCACACGCTTTTTGCATAAATAAATATTTAAAAAACTAAACAAAAAAAAAACCGCATAGGGTTCCCCGTATTTTTATTTTCAGACAGATACCTACCAAGTAGCAACAGCCTGACATTACTACGGTGAGCGAGGATGAGTGTTACTTTCCCTCCCCAGCCTAAAAAACACCAGCCTGTTACCGTCAAGGCGAGACATTTTTGACACTCCGGGCCTGTTGGTACCGACACTTCTCAGCACCTCTATGGCGGTGGGTAACGGGGAAATAAATGAAGGTTAGCGCTAGCTGTTTTTGTGGCTAACGTTAAGCCCCAGCTTAGTAATGAACTCAGTCTATATGACGGCTTCCACTATTAAGCCTGTAAAGTAAATAAAAAAAATAAAAAAACATGTTTAAAGAAAACATATTAAAAAAAAAAACAAGCCCGCATTAACATTTTATTTTAAGCTTATCATTGACGTAGTAGTCTACAGGATACACTGATCTGAATTAAGAAGAAAAATAAATAAATACATGGAAAATAGGTTATTACATTTACTGTCCCCCACCTGCACATCTCCCTCCTGCGCTGCACGATTACAACTCCCAGCATGTCCTCATTGAAAGGAAATATGTAGATAGATTCCTCTTAGAAAGGCGCTGGTACCCAAGGATGGAGATAAACTTCTTTATTGGCAACGCGTTTCGATCCCGAACCGGGATCTTCATCAGGCATACAGTACAATGAGATACGGTTACATTTATAGTGTAAGGGATTGGATGACCACTTCCGGGAAACCGGAAAACGACGTGTCATTGCTACGTGTCAAATAGGATAAACTTGACACTTCCATATAATATTTGTAAAATAAATGCAATAAAATTATGGACTAAAAAATATGATTAATATAACAATGGGACATTTGCGATAATTGTAAAAAATCTCATTATAAAAACATTTAAACGAATGAATGAAAAACAGTACCTTAAAAAGACCATTAGGTGGCAGTAGTATAGTAGTACATAAATATGGAATAAGATCAGTACTCACAAGTGCACAGTAGATGGCAGTGTTGTAAAAGGGAAACATTAAGTGGTGTAGTTGCTCACAACCCACCACTAGATGGCAATGTGACCCTGGTTGTATGTGTCAATCTTGTTTCCACATAGGAATAGCGTTCGTGGAGGAAGGAAAGCTGTTGGGTAAGTGAATGCAAGAAGTACTTTTACTATTATTATTTGTGCTAATAACATTGAAATGGGTTTATTCGTTTTAATTAGAGAATAACTTCTGATAATTCATTAAGGCCATCAGGAACTAAAGTTCCCATCCTGTAGATCCAGTATATTTCTTTCCGTTTTAATTGTTCAAACCTATTGGAGGCGTTCTGTGGTATGGTTTCTAGAGGGGTGATAGTAATGGGATTTGTTTTATCCGGATGGGCTAGAGCGCAATGTTTAGAAACTCCATGTAACAGAAATTTATTTTTGATATTATGACGGTGTTTATTTAATCTATTGTGAAGTGGTTGAATGGTTCTCCCGACATACTGAAGTGAGCATATGCATTGTATGACATATATTACATAGTCAGATTGACATGTTAAATGAGTTTTAATATTAAATTTTTCACCTGTTTTTTTTGAAATGACATGGGTGAGGCCGTGTGTGATTTCTCCACAGCATCTGCAATTTCTTCTATAGCATTTATAACTACCCGGTTTTCTTGCGGGATTTCCATGTTTTTCATCATCAATCTGGGAACGGTGTTGATGTAGCTGACTTGGGGCCAACAGACTCTTTAAATTAGGAGCCCTCCGAAAGGTTAGCTGTGGATTCACAGGTAGAAGATTTTTGAGGTAGTTGTCTTGCTGTAAAATGTGCCAATGTGACCTTAAAATTTGTTTTATTGAAGGTATATTTTTATTAAAAGTTGTGATAAAATTCATAGAAAATTTCTTTGTCTCTTTTTCGGCATTTGTCTTCTGTTTTGGAACTAGGCAACTTCTTTGATCTAGATTTCTTGCTTTCTTGAATGCGGTTTGAATGATTTGTTCGGGGTATTTTTTGGATCTAAAACGTTTGTTTAAAATCCGGGACTGGCTTAAAAAATCACTGTCTCTTGTGCAATTTTTCCTTATCCTCCGAAATTGGCTGAAGGGGATATTGGTAATCCATTTTCTATGATGTCCACTGTGAAAGTCCAGATAGCTGTTCACATCCACAGATTTAAAATAGGTAGATGTAAAAATATTTTGATCGTCATGAGTAATAAATAGATCTAAAAATGTAATGCTGGTAAAATCTGATTCCATAGTAAAAGAAATACCCCAATCATTGTTATTTAATGTTTCCAACAGTGAAGATTCTGATCCATCTTGTCCCTCCCATATAAACAATAAATCATCTATAAAACGGCGATAAAATCTGATGTGGGGTGATAAAATGGGGTTATCCCAAATAAACGAATTTTCAAATTCCCCCATAAATAAATTAGCGAATGAAGGTGCCACTTTAGCGCCCATCGCCGTGCCTGTTTCCTGGTGGTAAATATTTCCATTATATGTAAAATAGTTATTTTGTAAAATAAAACTCAGACCATTGATTAAAAACTCTTTGTGTGCAGTAGATAGGGTGGCATCCTGTTCTAGATATTTTTTGACACACTGTGTCCCTCTAGTATGATTAATATTACTATAGAGTGCTTGCACATCACACGTAATGAATTTCCAACCAGGTGTCCATTTAATGTCTAACAGGGATTCGATTAAATGGGATGAATCGCGGAGGTGGCTCTGTAGGTTGTGAACATGTTCCTGTAAGTATAGATCTATATAATGAGCTAAATTGCTCGTTGCTGATGATGTACAGGAGACAATTGGACGGCCTGGGTTTTTTTTTATGTCTTTGTGGATTTTTGGTAGAAAATAAAAATAGGGTTTATTACCATTTTTTATGGTGATATAATTGCGCTCTTCTTTAGTTAGGATACCCTGTTTGAAGGCATCATTAATAAGTTCATGGAGATCTGTTTCCATTTTTTTAAAAGGGTCATTTCTACTAGTGCTGTAGTACAATGTATTTGATAAGATATTGACAGCTTCTTTTTCATAAAAATCTAAATCCATAATGACTAAACCCCCACCCTTATCTGCAGGACGTATTACAATATTTCTGTTGTTGCGGAGATCCTTTAGTGCTTTCCGTTCATTTTTAGTAATATTTTGTTTCTTTTTATGGTCTTGATTGATTTTATCTTTAAAATCTGATAAAACAAGGTCTGAAAATACTTCGATGTGGGAGCCTTGTTTATGAAAGGGATAGAAGGTGGAAGGTGGTTTAACAGGTTGGTGTCTTGTTTTTTCACCTGGTGATTTTTCTTCCTGTGTACCTATTTTCATAGGAGATTTTTCTTCCTGTATATCACTATGTGGATCATGATCCACATAGTGATATACAGGAAGAAAAATCTCCTATGAAAATAGGTACACAGGAAGAAAAATCACCAGGTGAAAAAACAAGACACCAACCTGTTAAACCACCTTCCACCTTCTATCCCTTTCATAAACAAGGCTCCCACATCGAAGTATTTTCAGACCTTGTTTTATCAGATTTTAAAGATAAAATCAATCAAGACCATAAAAAGAAACAAAATATTACTAAAAATGAACGGAAAGCACTAAAGGATCTCCGCAACAACAGAAATATTGTAATACGTCCTGCAGATAAGGGTGGGGGTTTAGTCATTATGGATTTAGATTTTTATGAAAAAGAAGCTGTCAATATCTTATCAAATACATTGTACTACAGCACTAGTAGAAATGACCCTTTTAAAAAAATGGAAACAGATCTCCATGAACTTATTAATGATGCCTTCAAACAGGGTATCCTAACTAAAGAAGAGCGCAATTATATCACCATAAAAAATGGTAATAAACCCTATTTTTATTTTCTACCAAAAATCCACAAAGACATAAAAAAAACCCCAGGCCGTCCAATTGTCTCCTGTACATCATCAGCAACGAGCAATTTAGCTCATTATATAGATCTATACTTACAGGAACATGTTCACAACCTACAGAGCCACCTCCGCGATTCATCCCATTTAATCGAATCCCTGTTAGACATTAAATGGACACCTGGTTGGAAATTCATTACGTGTGATGTGCAAGCACTCTATAGTAATATTAATCATACTAGAGGGACACAGTGTGTCAAAAAATATCTAGAACAGGATGCCACCCTATCTACTGCACACAAAGAGTTTTTAATCAATGGTCTGAGTTTTATTTTACAAAATAACTATTTTACATATAATGGAAATATTTACCACCAGGAAACAGGCACGGCGATGGGCGCTAAAGTGGCACCTTCATTCGCTAATTTATTTATGGGGGAATTTGAAAATTCGTTTATTTGGGATAACCCCATTTTATCACCCCACATCAGATTTTATCGCCGTTTTATAGATGATTTATTGTTTATATGGGAGGGACAAGATGGATCAGAATCTTCACTGTTGGAAACATTAAATAACAATGATTGGGGTATTTCTTTTACTATGGAATCAGATTTTACCAGCATTACATTTTTAGATCTATTTATTACTCATGACGATCAAAATATTTTTACATCTACCTATTTTAAATCTGTGGATGTGAACAGCTATCTGGACTTTCACAGTGGACATCATAGAAAATGGATTACCAATATCCCCTTCAGCCAATTTCGGAGGATAAGGAAAAATTGCACAAGAGACAGTGATTTTTTAAGCCAGTCCCGGATTTTAAACAAACGTTTTAGATCCAAAAAATACCCCGAACAAATCATTCAAACCGCATTCAAGAAAGCAAGAAATCTAGATCAAAGAAGTTGCCTAGTTCCAAAACAGAAGACAAATGCCGAAAAAGAGACAAAGAAATTTTCTATGAATTTTATCACAACTTTTAATAAAAATATACCTTCAATAAAACAAATTTTAAGGTCACATTGGCACATTTTACAGCAAGACAACTACCTCAAAAATCTTCTACCTGTGAATCCACAGCTAACCTTTCGGAGGGCTCCTAATTTAAAGAGTCTGTTGGCCCCAAGTCAGCTACATCAACACCGTTCCCAGATTGATGATGAAAAACATGGAAATCCCGCAAGAAAACCGGGTAGTTATAAATGCTATAGAAGAAATTGCAGATGCTGTGGAGAAATCACACACGGCCTCACCCATGTCATTTCAAAAAAAACAGGTGAAAAATTTAATATTAAAACTCATTTAACATGTCAATCTGACTATGTAATATATGTCATACAATGCATATGCTCACTTCAGTATGTCGGGAGAACCATTCAACCACTTCACAATAGATTAAATAAACACCGTCATAATATCAAAAATAAATTTCTGTTACATGGAGTTTCTAAACATTGCGCTCCAGCCCATCCGGATAACACAAATCCCATTACTATTACCCCTCTAGAAACCATACCACAGAACGCCTCCAATAGGTTTGAACAATTAAAACGGAAAGAAATATACTGGATCTACAGGATGGGAACTTTAGTTCCTGATGGCCTTAATGAATTATCAGAAGTTATTCTCTAACTAAAACGAATAAACCCATTTCAATGTTATTAGCACAAATAATAATAGTAAAAGTACTTCTTGCATTCACTTACCCAACAGCTTTCCTTCCTCCACGAACGCTATTCCTATGTGGAAACAAGATTGACACATACAACCAGGGTCACATTGCCATCTAGTGGTGGGTTGTGAGCAACTACACCACTTAATGTTTCCCTTTTACAACACTGCCATCTACTGTGCACTTGTGAGTACTGATCTTATTCCATATTTATGTACTACTATACTACTGCCACCTAATGGTCTTTTTAAGGTACTGTTTTTCATTCATTCGTTTAAATGTTTTTATAATGAGATTTTTTACAATTATCGCAAATGTCCCATTGTTATATTAATCATATTTTTTAGTCCATAATTTTATTGCATTTATTTTACAAATATTATATGGAAGTGTCAAGTTTATCCTATTTGACACGTAGCAATGACACGTCGTTTTCCGGTTTCCCGGAAGTGGTCATCCAATCCCTTACACTATAAATGTAACCGTATCTCATTGTACTGTATGCCTGACGAAGATCCCGGTTCGGGATCGAAACGCGTTGCCAATAAAGAAGTTTATCTCCATCCTTGGGTACCAGCGCCTTTCTAAGAGGAATCTATCTACATATTTCCTTTCATTGCCTACTACCGGACTGACGGATGTCAAACCGGGTGGTTCCTCGTGGCAGCGGTGTCCCGTGATTTCTACGCTACTATAGGTGTTGTGCTCTAAGCGCAACACTCAGGGGTAAGAACCCATCTTTATGTTACACTTTCACTACCATCAAACGGTCCTCACTAGGGGCGCACCTCTTGTTGTTTTTC
This sequence comes from Hyla sarda, assembly GCF_029499605.1. Taxonomy (NCBI): domain Eukaryota; kingdom Metazoa; phylum Chordata; class Amphibia; order Anura; family Hylidae; genus Hyla; species Hyla sarda. Next base: position 308,005,421 of record NC_079190.1, on the reverse strand, counting down.
TCGTTTTTTATTAAGCATGTCCTCATTGTAAGGGCATGCTGGGAGTTGTAATCATGCGACGCCGGGCTGGAGGGAGATGTGCAGGAGGGTGACCAGCAAGCCAGGGAAGCTTGTCACTGACTCGCTGATCACCCACGCCGCACAATTACATCTTCCAGCAAGCCCTTACAGTAATGATGTGCTGGCAGTTGTAGTCGTGCAATGAGGGCAGGAAATGTGCTTGTCATGCAGGGAGTTGTAGTCATCTGGTGGAGGCAGGTGACACGCTTGTCACCCATCCGCACATCTTCCGCCCCCCCAAGCCGCATGAATACAACTCCCAGCATGTCCTTACTGTAAGGGCATGCTGGTAATTGTAGTCCTGCGGCGCGGGAGGGTGACAATGTCATATTCCGTTTGGCCGGCTCTGTTCCCCTGCCACCCGCCAGCAAGCTGTTGGAGCTATAACTCCCAGAATGTCCTCACTGTAAGGGCATACTGGGAGTTGTAGTCCTGCAATAGCTAGGTAGACAGGTGATAGATGCGGATGGGTGGCCGGGGAGCAAAGCTGCACAAAAAGTTGTAGTTGTGACTTTTTGTGTGACTTTTAAAAAATGCAGTCAAATGCAAATGTTTGTAAGCCAAGTCTGGCCTTGTGACTTTTTAAGGGGGTTTGCGACTTTTTTTTTTTTTTTTGCCTATGTGTGACTTTTGCACTTGATAAATTCCAGACCACTGCAAAGTGAAAACTGAAAATTGCTTAGGTAGGGCTGATTGGTACTTTATGCTTACCCACAAAAGTCGCACAAAAAAGTTTAGCAGCAATTTTCCAAATTCTCAAGAATTTTTTTTAATTGATTGAAGTGGATTGGAAGTGCCTTTATGCTAGAAATCAGGGCTGTGGAGTCGGAGTCGAGGAGTCAGACGAAATTTTGGGTACCTGGAGTCGGCAAACAATGCACCGACTCTGACTCCTACTAAATTTAGATTGGAATAAAAAAAAAAAAAAAAGCAAGTTTAAATGTCCTAATTCACAAAAAGTTATAATTAATGACTTCTCTACTTTAAGAATAAAGACCAATGCATGCAGTGCCTCACGTAACCGCAAAACGAACACGTTAAGTGACCGTGAAGAAGCATGCTTTTCATGTGCTTTACTATATGGCACACAACGCACAATTAGGAGCGGCAATACTTTTACTTTCCTTAGTGTTGTGTTCTGCTGTTGCAGGGAACCCATGGGTAACCTAGCCTCTCACTGATAAGGGGTTAAGGATATATGTTTTTTGCAGGACTAGAGACACTTGTATAAGTGAAGGGAATGGAGAGTCAATAGTTCAAGACTGAAGCTGTAAACCATTGGAAAAACTGCTGCCATTCAGCTAAGGCCATAAAAACTTGTAAACTCGATTGTTAGCTTAAAGGGGTACTCCGCACCTAGACATCTTATCCCCTATCCAAAGGATAGGGGATAAGATGTCAGATCGCCGGGGTCCCGCTGCTGGGCACCACCGGGATTGCCGAGGCGGCACAGCGCTATCATTACTGCACAGAGCGAGTTCGCTCTGTGCGTAATGACGGGCGATACAGGGGTTGGAGCACAGTTACGTCATGGCTCTGCCCCTCGTAGTGTCATGGCCAGCCCCCTCAATACAAGTCTATGGGAGGGGGCGTGGCCCCCTTCACGCCCCTGCCATAGAATTGCATTAAGAAGGCGGGCTGTGATGTCACGAGGGGCGGAGCTATGACATTACTCTGCTCCGTCCACTGTATCGCTCTGTATCCGTCCCCCGAACTCGCTCTGTGTAGTAATGAAAGCGCCGTGCCGCAGCGGCGATCCCGGGGGTTGCCAGCAGCGGGACCCCGGGGATACCCCTTTAAACTTAAGGGGCGGAGTACCCCTTTAAACTTTAAACATGACTATGGGATTCTACTAAGAAAATCATGTTTTATTATAAATGCCCCTTCCTTGATCCTCCCACTGCCATCTTCAGCAGCAGATCAGCACACAAACTGTTCAATACAGTAGACTGTTGGCTTCCCAGCCAGTAGTCCTGTGGTAATGACAGGTATGTTACCTTTCTTTCCTTCAAGGAATGTATAAAATACATTTGCATATTAATACAGAGGAGTCAGGGAGTCGAAGTCGGAAGTACAGAAAACTCCGGAGTCTGAGTCGGAACATTTATCTACAGACTCCACAGCCCTGCTAGAAATTTCCCATAAATTACCCCATTATAAAAACTGCACCCCTCAAAGTATTAAAAATTACATTCAGAAAGTTTATTAACCCTTAAGGGGTTTCACAAGAATAGCAGAAAAGTTGAGGAGAAAAGTCAAAATCTCCATTTTCTTTGCAGATATTCCAGTTTTATCCAATTTTCACGGTAACAGCAGATATTGACACAAAAATCCAATTCAAAATTTTTTTCCCATATTCTGCAGTTTTTAGAAATATCACACAGTAGGTATTGCACAGTTAAGTGTCAATCTTTGCAAACGATAATTAGCTCTGTAAAGTGATTAACACATTAGAGGAGAGTGCACTGTTACAAATAGTTATGCATAGGTTAGAAGCTTGGTCTGGGAAGTTGAAGATTAGGTAAATTCAGGCTAGGAATATGTATTAAATGGGAAAACATTTGGGACAGATGATCCAAGAAAAATTTAGTTATGCGGTGCATCAAAGAGGCAACGATGCACATGCCTTTAACACTATATAAATCACTAGCCAGACCACACATTGTACAGTTTTGGGCACCAGGGTTTGAACCAGGGTTAAAAAACATCTTTCATAGTTCAAAAAAATACATAATTCAAAAAAAAAAAAGAGTTCAACCTAAAACCCTACTGTGTTGATGCAGAGGAAGGCAAAAAAAAAACAAAAAACCATGAGGTTGATGCCAATTGAGGCGATGCCTTCTGGACCCCAAAATGGCGATCAAAATAAATCCCCTGATCAACCTTCTATGCCCATAAATCTACTATCCATAACCTCTAATGTAATTACTCTCTAGAAAAACATCTAGGCCCCCTTGAACTTGTTTATGGAGTCAGGCATCCCAGCATCATGCGGCAGAGAGTTCTATAGTCTCACTGCTCTTACAGTAAAGAATCTCTGTCTGTGATGACGGTGAAACCTTCTTTCCTCTAGATGTAGAGTTGCCCCCTTGTCATGGTTACCATTCATATATTTGTACATTTTAATCAGATCGCCCCTAAGACGTCTTTTCTCTAAACCCCAAGCTTGATAACCTGTCTTTGTACTGTAATCCTCCCATACCATTAATTAACCTTGTCGCCCTCCTCTGCAACCTCTCCATTTCGGACAAGTCCTTTTTATATACAGGTGCCCAGAATTGGACACAATACTCCATATGTGGTCTTTGTACATTTTGTTATTATGGCCCAAATGCATAACCTTACATTTATCCATATTAAACTTCCTTTGCCATGTCTGTGCCCAAGCCTCCAGCTTTCCCAGATCCCTCTGTAATATTATGTTATCATCCTCTGTGGTTATCACCCTACCCAGTTTGGTGTCATCTGCAAATATAGAAATTCTACTCTGTAATCTCTATACATGGTCATTAGTAAACATATTGGAAAGAAGTGGATGCAGTACCGACACAAGTGGTACCCCCCACTTGTCACCAAACTGTCACCCAATCAGAGTAAGTTCCATTGATAATCACCCTCTGCTTCCTGTCACTGAGCCAGTTGCTAACCCATGTACATATTTCCTGCCCCAGTCCCAGCATTCTCATTTTATGTACTAACCTTTTATGTGGCACAGTATCAAATGCGCAAGAAAAATCCAGATATGTAACATCCACTGCTTCATCTTCACTTGCTGATCCAATCTATGACTGACTTCCTCATAGAAGCTGATCAGATTAGTCTGAAAGGACCGATCCCGCGTACACCCATGTTGGTGCTGTGTCAGAAGGTTATTTTTATTCAGATATTCCAGAATAGCATCTCTCAGAAAACCCTAAAAAATTTCACCCACTACATATGTTAAACCTACAGGCCTATAGTTCCCAGGATCCCTTTTTGAATACTGGTACCACATTTGCTAAGCACCAGTCCTGTGGAACAATCCCTGTCATTACAGAATCCTTAAATATAAAGAATAAGGGTCTGCCTAGCACGGTATTTAAAGGAGTTCTCTAAGCTAAAACTTTTAACCCCCGCTGTGCCCGGGCTGTAAAACTATACATAATAATCTTTCACTTACCTGCCTACGATCCCCCGTTGTTCCGATATCGCCGTCCCATTCTCCGGTCCCAGTCTCTTCCACTTCCTGCGGGTCGGTGACTTCACTCTGCGCTCAGCCTATCAGCGGCCGCAGCAGGCTGAGCCCAGAGTGAAGTCACCGACCCGCAGGAAGTGGAAGAGACCGGGACCGGAGAACGGGACGGCGATATCGGAACAACGGGGGATTGTAGGCAGGTAAGTGAAAGGTTATTATGTATAGTTTTACAGCCCGGGCACAGCGGGGGTTAAAAGTTTTAGCTTAGAGAACTCCTTTAATTCTTGCAAAACCCTGGCATGGATGCCATCTGGTCCCGGTGATTTGTGTGTTTTTAAGATACTAAGGCGGTACCCCACTTTTTCTTGGTTTAAAAAGGTGAGATTTGCAGTAGAATTTACTTTGTTCCCTCCCCTTTTATCTGACATTGGATTTTCTTTGTAAATACAGAAGAGAAGAAGTCACTTAGTAGATTGGTCTTTTCCTCATCCTCCTCCACCATTACCCCCATATTATTTCTTAAGGGGCCAACATTTTCAGTAAAAATTTCTTATTATTTATGTAGGAAAGGAATATTTTGGGGTTCTTTTTACTTTTTATGGCAATTCTCTCTGATGCAATTTTTGCTTGTTTTCTTTTTTACAGATTTAATTTCTCTCCTTATAATTTTTTTATATGTTTCCCCACTAACTTCTTGTTTTTGGTAGTCAAAACGCTTTCCTCTTATCGTTTATTGCTTCCTTAACTGTTTTGATTAGCCAAATTGGTTTTCTTCTATTTCTAGCCCTTTTATTCCCATAGGGTATATGTCGTTCACAATATCCATTTAGCTTGTGTACTTTTATTACTGAGGGCAAAGTCCCAATCTATGTCACTGAGGTCCTTTCTTAGTTGTTACAAATTAGCCTTACTGAAGTTTAATGTTTTTGTAGCCCCACTAGTAGACATCCTCTTATAGGATAAATGAAAACTTATTAGGTTGTGGTCGCTATTACCAAAATGACCCCCTACCTTGGATACTATGTCTGGCCTATTGGTTAGTACAAGGTCCAGAAGCACACCAATCCTTGTTGGGTCCTGCACTAGTTAGGAAAGGTAACGGTTTTTCATTATTGCCGAAAATCTTCATCAAATGGAAGGACTACAGTAGAGCTGCAACTAACGATTATTTTCATAATCGATTAGTTGGTCGCTTATTGTTTCGATTAATCAACTAATCTGATAAAAATAATCATCGTGGAGAAGATAATTTGCGAGCTAGATAAAAAAATGTTTCCTTGTAAGGGCTATACAAGGGGCCTTGTTTCTTAATTGTCGCCAGATAGGAGGATGAGAACATTCCCTGGTTGTCCATCCTATGCGCTAGAGCCTTGCACCGGGATTGCAATCCCGCAGGACCCAATAAAAAACCTATAGGCTGGAATGAGGTTGCTGCGGGCGAGAGAGGGCGGTCAGGCGCTATGCCAGTGGCTCCCACTAATCCCGCCTTACGCGCGCACTTACAATTAGTTGCCAATAGATCGATTAGTTGTTTCAGCCCTAGACTACAATACCCAGAAAGATTATTAAAAATAACTAAAGTTATTTAGTTTAGAATAAAGAAGGCTAATAAATATGTATAAATATACTTGTAGTTCCTTAAACAGTAGACTATAGCCATAACAAGGTGTCACCCTCTATGCTAAGAGATAGGAGGTTTGTACGCCTCCACAGACAAGGATTCTTTACTGTAAAAGCAGTGAGATTATGGAAAATTCTGCCAGAGGAAGTGATTATGGTGAACTTAATAAAAGAGTTCAAAAGGGGTCTGGATGTATTCCTAAACAGTAATGATATTACAGGTTATAGTCACCAGAGTGACTATAAGGGTTGTAGATCCAGGGATTTATTCTGATTGCCGGATTCGGAGCCAGGAAGGAATTTTTCTCCATAATATGAGGAAAATTTACCTCTTCCGCTTGAAGTTTTTTTACTTTCTCTGGATCAACACTATAGGGTTATAGGCTGAGCTGAAATATCCTTACTTACTCGAATAGCAGCACGATTGCAGTAAACACGTGTGATAGCAAGCCATGTAGGCAAATCAAGCATGTTCTGTAGTGCTTCTTCATCTAGCTCCAAGTCTGTCAACTGTCCCTCACCACGCAGGGTGCTCAGATTTATTTGCTCTGGTGACAAGTTCTTGGTAAACCTTCAATTAGAAATGAAACGAGCAGAAAATATAAAATTAAAATATGCAGGAAATGTTAAGGTTATTTATTACGTTTCTGCCAGCCCCCCCTGTAGATAGCAGGTCCCCCTACCTTTTGTAGACAGCAGGTACCACCCTACCTTTGTAGACAGCAGATCCTTCCCTTTGTAGACAGCAGCCCCCACCCTTGTAGTAGTTTACTTAACGGCTGTCCTGTGTTGCCGCTCCGCTGCCCTGTTCTGCTCTCCACATCATGGCGTCTTATGGATGAGCATGTGACATACACGTCACTCTGCTTCCTCCATACCGTTACACTGGGCGAAGTGGAGTCACATGCTCCTCCATAAGACACCATGATGCTGAAGGCAGAATGGGGGATCGGAGCGCTGCAACAGGTATCGGGTTTGGTATCGGGGACATTAAAAGAGTCCCTGATACCATGCAAATCCCGGGTATCGGCCCAGATACTGATACTATTATCGGTATCGGAACCTCCCTAATTGTAAACCCTGTTTGTTTGGGTTGATTGCACCAGAATTTGCCACATTGCGCCACAAATTGTGACTGTGCCATAATTTGTCACCAAAACTTTCACCAACTTTCCACTTTACTCAGAAAATTTGTAAAAAGGGGGTGGCCTTCAGTAAAACGGAGGCGTGATCCCAACATTTTCCCATCATACTTACTAATGTTTTCACAGAAAATGTGTTGGATTTGAGCTCTGGAAAACTCCACAGAGCAGTTGTAAAAAAGAAAAAAAAAAGGAAAAATTTGGGAAAAGTATAAAACATAGGGAAAGCCGGTAATTACTCATCAGATAATTCCATTTCCTCATGGTCACAACAGCACCAACAGAGAGATGAACAGAAAACCTAGAGTACAGCTCACTCTGCCTCAGTGAATTACCAAGACCTAAGAAGCATCCTATAAATGGTTAATCAAGCCATAATAACAAAAAACAAACTTACTATAGCAAAAAAATATATAATCAAATAGCTTCTATATTTTCTCTATTTTTTTGCGGCACCCCCATGAACACACCTCTGTGAGAAGAACAAAAAAAGGGTGGGAATAGTATGTGGTTCTATCGTGACTACGAGGAAATAATATTACGGGTGAGCAATTACTGGCTTTCCCCCTTGTCACGACAGCACCACCAGAGAGTATACCAGAGTAGAAATTAGGGAGGGACCACCACCTGAAGGACTGTGTGCCCAAAAGCTAGGGAGGATAGATAATCAGCCCTGAGTCTATAGTGTCGGAAAAAGGTATGTGGGAACGACCAAGTAGCCACCTTACAGATTTGAGAAATCGAATTGAGGCACCTCAGTTTGGGTGGCAGAGGGAAACCTGCAGAAGAATAAGCAGCCACAATAGCTTGCCTAACCCACCTAGCAATAGTGTCTCCCCTAACACTAGTTCCCCTATTGGGACCCACTAATTGAATAAACAATTAGATTTCCTGAAATCTCTGGTCCTATTGATGTATTCTAGAACACATCTGTGAACATCTAACATGTGGAAAAAGTCTTCTTCTGTGGAAGGATTGGTGCAGAAGGAAGGAAGAACAACCTTCTGCGACATAGGGAACTCAGAGACAACTTTGGGGAGAAAAGCAGGATCTGGTCTTACAATAACTATCTTCCAGAATCTGAGTATAAGGCTCTCTAGTAGATAAGGCCGCTAACTCTCCTACCCTTCTGGCTGAAGTAACCGCTACTAACAAAGCAGTCTCCTGAGCTAGAACCTTCAGTGGAATGGATGATAAAGGTTAAAAAGAATCTCGGCAGAGGGAATTGAGGACAAGAGTGAGATACCAGGCTGGAGACACTTGCGGACTAGATAAAAAAAAATCTCACAATGTAGGGGTGATTAATAATTTTCTGACCAACAGAGCACTAAAGTCAGCCACATGAACCTTGAGAGTTGCAGCCCTTAACCCCTTCTCAAGACCTTTTTGTAAGAAATCAAGAATAAAGGAAAAATTAGGCTTATTAAAGTCCAGTGAAGCAGAGTCCGACAAAGACATACATTTTTTCCATACTCCAAAGTCAATTTTGTAAGTCCCCTGTTTTCTACTGTAGATATAACTGCATCAGAGAGGCCCTTAGACTGAAGTATTAACCTCTCAAAAGCCTAGCCATCAGATGAAGATTGCAGGCATCTGGATGGAGAATCGGACCCTGACTGAGAAGGTCCTGGTTTTCCAGAAGAACCCATGGGTCTGTCACAGACATAGTCCTTAGACAGGAGAACCAGGCTCTCCGAGGCCAGAACGTGGCAATCAGGACAACTGTAGTCCTGTCATGCTCGATATTCTTTTTGACCCTGGGAATGAGCGCTAGAGGAGGGAAGGGTAGGCCAAGTCCCATTCCCATTTCTGTGACAGTGCGTCCACTGCCAGGGGTCTGTCTGCTGGAGTCAAGAAAATACATTTTCTGACCTGTCTATTTTGCCTGGTAGCAAACAGATCCGCCTCCGATGTTCCCCATAAGGCTGGTATTTTGCGTAAGATTTTTGGACTCAATTGCCACTCACCCTGACGAATCAAGTCTGCTCTGGTGTTGAGCTCTCCCTTGACATGAACTGCGGAGATTGATTTTAGTTGAGCCTCTGCAAAGGATAGGACCAGGAATGATAAATTTATTAGGGAAGAACTTCTTGTGGTATCCTGTCTATTAATGATAGATACAGTAGTGGTATTATGTGAAAGAATTTTTAACATTAGATCCCTGAATGTGACCACTAGCTGATTCGAGAGCTCTGAGCACTGACAATAATTCTGTAAAATCATGAAAATTACAATTCCCCAAATGGGCCCCCCCGCCAAGGGCCAGCATCAGTAGGGACCTGACAAACCCAATGTACACCTCTAGATACATTTTCCTCCACTAGCCACCAATCTAGGGAAGTAAGAACAGTATATGTCTGTATAGATCTGACAGAGAACCATCCCAAGCCCTCAGAAGCTCTGACTGTAGTTCTCTAGAGTGGAGTTGAGCCCAGGGGACTGCCTGGATAGCTGCTCTAAATAAACCAAAGACTGACATCCCTCTCCTAATAGGAGAAATACGGGGAGATCTAACAATCTCTCTGACTGAGGAGAGGGAGGAAGAAAAGTTTTCTGCACAGAAGAATCAAATAAGATGGCTAAAAAAAAACAACTTTCTGTTGTGTAGGGGTAAGGAAAGATTTCTCCCAGTTAATCAACCATCCTAACTTGTGAAGGATATCTAAAGTACGGTCTAGAAACATCTGCACTTTTACCTCTGATTCTGTCACAAGAAGGAAGTCGTCTAGATAAGGCATATAAATCTCCTCTCCCTCTCAGATATGAGTAGCCATTTCTGCAATCACTTTCGTGAAAACCCTTGGGGCAACAACAATTCCAAAAGGGAGAGCGCAGAACTGCAGGTGTAGGAGTGGAGAATTTACGTGCACTCTAACCTTAGATATTTTTGGTAGTCTCTGTGAATTGGGACATGAAGATAAGTGTCTTTTAAATCTAGGAACGACATGAAACCGTTCTTGAACAAAAGGTTGACTGTAGACTTTATTGTTTCCATCTTGAAACTGTGGTATACAAGAAAACGGTTGAGAGGTTTCAGATTTATAATGACTCTGAAAGTCCCATTTGGTTTTCTTACAAGAAAGAGTTGAATAGAACCCCTTGCCCTGATCCTGTAGAGGTACTGGGGTCAAGACTCCCTTCTGCATTAAAGACACAACCTCTTCTTAGGGACGACTGACCTGAAGGACCTGAGGGGCTCTTTGTAATTTGAAAATAAGTAGGTGGCAGACTGAAGAAATCCATCTCGGATGGTTTGAATAATCCAGGAACTTCCTGAAATCTTTTCCCATTCTGGGAAAAATCTTTTACTCTGCCACCTACTCGTAAGGTCCCGTCATTGGGATCTGTGTTTTTTAGTGGAAGTACTGGGCTGGTTAATTAAACATGAGCCCGCTCACCTAGCGTGAGAACTTCCATCTGTGAAACTGGCCTTTTTCTGTCCCGAGCTTTCTGTAACACATCTGATAGTACAGTACCAAACAAGAGCTCTCCCTCACAAGGAATGGTGCACAATTTGGATTTAGAGCCACTATCCCCTGACCAATTCTTAAGCCATAGAGCCAGTCTAGCAGAATTACCAAGGGCTGCTGATTTGGTGGACAATATGACAGTATAAGAAGATGAATCCTCCAGGAAAGCAGACGCTTTTTTAATAGCTGGATATGACGACGGGATCTGTTCTTTAGGTGCAACGATTAAAACTAAATCCTACATGGCTGACACATGATGTTAAAAGAGCAATAAACAACAAAAAAATAGCCTTCAAAAAATACAAATCTGATGGGTCAGCTATAACATTTAAACAGTACAAGGAGCTTAATAAAATCTGTAAAGCAAAACTAATCCTAAATATTTTTTTAGATATATAAATGCAAAAAAACCAAGGACAGAGCATGTAGGACCCCTTAATAATGATAATGGGGAGGTTGTCACAGGCGATCAAGAGAAGGCGGAGCTACTGAATGGGTTCTTTAGTTCTGTATACACTATGGAAGAAGGAGCTGACATTGGCCAGGTCAGTGCTGGTAACACATCATGTAATGTACTGAACTGGCTTAATGTAGAGATGGTACAAGGTAAGTTAAGTGATATAAATGTAAGCAAATCCCCAGGACCGGATGGACTACACCCAAGAGTTCTTAGAGAGGTAAGTTCAGTAATATCTGTACCCCTGTTCATGATATTTAGAGATTCTCTGGTGTCTGGTATTGTGCCAAGGGACTGGCGCAAGGCGAATGTGGTGCCAATCTTCAAAAAGGGCTCTAGGTCTTCCCCAGGAAACTATAGACCGGTAAGTTTAACGTGCATTGTGGGTAAATTGTTTGAAGGACTTATAAGGGATTACATACAGGAATACATAGGGGATAATTGTATTATAAGTGATAGCCAGCATGGGTTTACTAAGGATAGAAGTTGTCAAACCAATCTAATTTGCTTTTATGAAGAGGTGAGTAGAAGCCTTGACAGAGGAATGGCTGTGGATATAGTGTTTCTGGATTTTGCTAAAGCATTTGATACTGTCCCTCATAGACGTCTGACAGGTAAGTTAAGGTCTTTGGGTTTGGAAATTTTAGTTTGTAACTGGATTGAACACTGGCTCATGGATCGTACCCAGAGAGTGGTGGTCAATGATTCGTACTCTGATTGGTCCCCGGTTATTAGTGGTGTACCCCAAGGTTCAGTACTGGGACCGCTGTTGTTTAATTTATTTATCAATGATATAGAGGATGGTATTAACAGCTCTGTTTCTATCTTTGCAGATGACACCAAGCTTTGTAGCACAGTACAGTCTATAGAGGATGTGCATAAGTTACAAGATGACTTGGATAGACTAAGTGTCTGGGCATCCACTTGGCAAATGAGGTTCAATGTGGATAAATGTAAAGTTATGCATCTGGGTACTAATAACCTGCATGCATCGTATGTCTTAGGGGGGATTAAACTGGCAGAGTCACTGGTAGAGAAGGATCTGGGTGTACTTGTAGATCACAGACTACAGAATAGCATGCAATGTCAGGCTGCTGCTTCCAAAGCCGGCAGGATATTGTCATGTATCAAAAGAGGCATGGACTCAAGGGACAGGGACATAATACTCCCCCTTTATAAAGCATTGGTACGGCCTCACCTGGAATATGCTGTTCAGTTTTGGTCACCTGTCCATAAAAGGGACACTGCGGAGTTGGAAAGGGTGCAGAGACGCGCGACTAAACTAATATGGGGCATGGAACATCTTAGCTATGAGGAGCGATTAAAGGAGTTACAATTGTTTAGTCTTGAGAAGAGACGTTTAAGGGGGGATATGATAAACGTATATAAGTATATAAATGGCCCATACAAAAAATATGGAGAAAAACTGTTCCAGGTTAAACCCCCCCAAAGGACGAGGGGGCACTCCCTCCGTCTGGAGAAGAAAAAGTTTAGTCTCAAGGGGCGACACGCCTTCTTTACCATGAGGACTGTGAATTTATGGAACGGTCTACCTCAGGAACTGGTCACAGCAGGAACAATTAACAGCTTTAAAACAGGATTAGATACATTCCTGGAACAAAATAAGATTAATGCTTATGAAGAAATATAAAATCTCATCCCTTCCCCAATATCGCGCCACACCCCTACCCCTTATTTCCCTGGTTGAACTTGATGGACATATGTCTTTTTTCGACCGTACTAACTATGTAACTATGTAATCATTCTGTATGTCTGTGAACAATTGATCAACCCACAGAAGCAGGGACCTAGCAATTGTGGTACTACGAACAGCAGGCTTAAGGGTAGCCCCCACAGTCTCCCAAGTTCTTTTAAGAAACCCTTCTGCTTTCTTGTCCATGGGGTCCTTTAAAGTTCCTAGATCCTCAAACCACAATGACCCCTTGCTTAAAACTTTAGCAATATGAATTTTAGGAGTATGAGCGCAACATTTAGTATCAGACTCCGAAAATGGATACTTTCTTTATAATGGCTCTGGGAATAAAGGACTTTTAGTCAGAATTCTCCCATTCCCTTTTAATCAACTGAAAAACAGTCCTATGAATAGGGAAAACTCTGTGCTTTTTGACTTCCAGGCCCTTAAACATAATATCCTGAATAGTCTTTTGTTCTTTGGCCTCTTCCAACCCTATGGCTGATCTTACAGCTTTAAATAATTGTTCTGTATCCTCCACCAGAAAAAGGGCCTTCCCAATAAATCATCTTCTGATGCCTGGGAATCGTCCACTGAAGGGAACATATGAATATGAATAACCCATAGCAAAAAAAGAGTCACTCACATAAATATTATATCAGGTAACGGAAACACCTGAATCAGAGTGAACCAAAACCACACCTTCTTCCTACTCAATTTCAACAGGGACAGAAGGGGTAACTACCAGCTGTGGAGGGGGAGCTACAGGTAGAAGCCCTTTAAAGGGAAGCAATCACTAGTTTTACCCTATAAAATCAGTGGCAACACATAATAGAGGTTAATATCACGTTTTCTGCCATGTCTGGATGTCCGCTGGTACATCTATAAATGTGAAGTAAACAACTTTCATAAATGGTCACATGCTGTATGTAAATGACGCTCAGTCGGGCGTGCGGCTGCTAAACTAGTCATGGCTACTAGAGCAGTAATCACGCCTATTCAGGCTCAAAAAATACCTATCTAGGTATGATTCAGCAGCTCAGTCAGGGTCTGATGTCATTTCTCAGAAGTAGGCTGTCAATCATGTCCAAATAGGAGTGATTAGAGCCTGAAGGAGCGTGAGTACAGCGTGGGGAGCCGTGACTTCTTCAGCAGGCCGCATGCCTGGTGACTACTTGAGCATGCCTGGTGACTACTTAAGCCTCATTTACATACTGCATGTGACAGTTATTAAAGTTGTTTTTGCCACATTTACAGACGTGCCAGCAGACATCCAAACATGGTAGGACACATGATATTAACCTCTATTACGTGTTGCCACTCGATATATATGGTAAAACTTAATGACATGTTCCCTTTAAGGGTGGATTCAATCTGCTTTTTCACCATCTCCTGCATTTGTAATATCAATGACAGAAATTCTGAAGGGTTGATAAAAAAAAAAAAAGACCATATGCTTAGTTAAAATACACAACACTTTAACATTTGCACGCACCTGCTGCTATAACCTCACTAATGCAGGCTGGACAGTGAAGCTTGTCATAATCAGGCGTTAACACTATCTTACACATAGCACATTCCTTATGCTTCGCTTTCTTAATGGCTTTCCTAGTAGTAAAATAAATTAACTAACATAAGCAAAAACATGGAAAGAAAATCAGATACACTGATAACGGTACCGTAGACTGGTTCCTGGATTCCGAACGGTCCCGCTTGGAAGAGTCTTCACCAAAAGAGCTCATCTTCCTATCTCTTCTCCCTCCTGGAGGCTGATAGACACAAACCGTCTGGCCAGTGCACTCATGGAGTCAGAGCTGCAGAAAAGTATTCCCTTTTTAAAACTACCGCTTTGGAAGGCCCTGGATGCGGCGTCTGACGTCACTTCTGGCGCCTGTGTGGGCCTCTCTCCTGTACAGGACTCAGCCCAGCTTCCAACATAGCTGCAGCCACCGGAGCTCCCCGTGCGACTCCACAGGAGCTTCAGAACCCCCTCCAGCACAACGTCGACAGAATGTGGCATCAATGACAAGGTAACTGCAGCAGCCATATCCTGCAACTACGGGCAGGCTGCAGCAGGCAGGGATGGAGGGAGAATGGAGGCAGGAAGTAGCGCCGGGCACTGCTGCTGGGGGCGTAACTGGAAGAACTACCCAACCAGGGGGGCATAGGAGGCCCTGTTAAACCCCCCAAACTAGGGTGGAAGAACTGCCTCCCCGGATCTCCCTACCGTCAACCACACCACTTCCAGAGGCATGGATCACTCCAGGCTTCCCAGGAACAGGAAACCACTGAGGCAGAGTGGGCTGTGCATCCTTTTTGTACTCTAGGTTTCCTGTTCCTGTCCCACCATCTCTTTGGTGGTGCTGTCATGACGAGGTGGAAACATTAGCCAATATAGTGGGAAAATATCTGTCAGGAATCACAAAGAAAATTACAGTGCACTCTTAGTAAATCAGGGTCATTGTGTTCAGGAACCCTAATGAGTCAAACAGTTATCAGAGCAATATCAGCTGTTCCCCAGGAGTTTAAGAAGCTAGACCTATGACAATCGGCTTATCCAGTGCTCATATCAATATGTAAAGTCTTGTCAAAGGGGAACTGCAGCCTAATATAACTTATCCCCTATCCACAGGATAGGGGTTAAATGTCTGATCGCAGGGGTTTTGAACGTTGGCACCCCGCGCAATCTCCTGTACAGGGCCCTGGCTCTGCCTCTCCCCGTGCAGGAGGCGTGATGCTGTGGCTACATGCCCCCTCCATGTATCTCTATGGTTGAGGTTGAGATACAGTGTTTGTGCATCCCCGCCTCTCCCATAGAGCTAAATGGAGGGGGCATGTCTGTCATTAGCCGTGCAGAGCCGTGACAGTGCCAGTCTCCGTACGGGAGATGACGGGGGGGGGGGTCCCAGCGGTCGGTCCCCCCGCTATCGGAAACCTTTTCCCTATCAGGCGGATAGGGGTAAGGGTCTATGGCTGCACTACTCCTTTTAGATAACAATGTCCAAAGGGAATGTGCCACCAAATTATTCTTTTTTATTTATTTTTTGGTTAGAGTTTAAATACATTTGTTTACTTTTTTTTTATATTTTTGGAAATTTTATAATTTTTTTCACTTGCCAGAAAATATGAAAAAAAAATTATTTAAGTTTTCTTATTTCCCACTGTTGACCAGTAGAGGGAGCTATAATGAGAATGTGAAGAGCAAGTAACTTAAAACTTGTAAATTTGGCCTCTCCCCTCTCCCTGATCAACCTCCCTTCCCTTTTGTGTCTGTGAAAGAGGAGCGGGAGAAATTCCACTGTGCCGTGCCATCTTGTTGGTGTCTAAACAGTGGTAAAGTACAGCTGCTACAGACAAATGGTATATCCACATAGGAAAAATCTGCTGCAGATTTTTCAGGTAAAAAATATGCAGCATATTACAATACCAGTGGATGACCTTTTAACAGCTCTATTCCTTTGTTCACAGTCTATTGTAAACATCTCCCCCCACCGTCAGTATGCAGTGACCCAGTAAGGGATAGACAGTCAGGGACATATGCATGCTCAGTACAAAGACACTAGCACCTGCACACTCAGTACAGTCAGGTAAACACATATGCTTGGTACAGAGAGACAAACACGCTTAGTGCTCTTACATATAGATGTACACTCACTACTTAGACACACGCACATGAACACATAATACAATCAAGTACATACATATGCTTAATACAGTCAGGTACACATGTAAGCTTATACAGAGACACATGCACACTCAGCACAGTCAGGTAAACATATGCCCAGTACACAGACACATGTATTTGCACATTCAATACAGTAAAGTACATGCGTACACTCAGAAAAGACACATGCACGCTCAATACAGTCAGGTACACTCAGTGCAGAGACATGCACATGTACACACGTATGCTCAGTACAGTAAGGCACACATGTATGCTCATACAGAGCACTCTCACTACAGTCAGGTACACGCGTACGCTTACTAGAGACACATGCATGGTCTGTTCAGTCAGGTACACACAGTACAGAGACATATGCATGCTCAGTATAGTCAGGGACACAAGGGCGCTCAATACAGTCAGGGACACACAAACAGTACAGTCATGTACAGGAATGCTCGGTACAAAGACAAATGCATAAGCACACTCAATTTAGTGAGGTTAACATGTACGCTCAGTAGAGACATTTGCAAGCTCTGTACAATCAGGTAAGCACATATGGTCAGTACAGAGACAAATGCATATGCATGCTCAATATAGTGAGGTACACTCCTACGCTCGGTAGAGACACATGCACGCTCTTCTGTACAGTCAGGTATACACGTACACTCACATGCACACGTGCGCTCAGTACAGTCAGGTACACACCTTCACTTAGTACAGAGACACACGCACACTAAGTACAGTCAGGGACACACGTACATTCAGTACAGTAAGGTACACAGGTACAGTCAGGTAACATATGCTCAGTACAGAGACATGTGTATGTATGCTCAATATAGTAAGGTACACGTGTACGCTATGTAGAGACACGTGCACACTCTGTACAGTCATACACTCAATACCGAGACATGCGCACGCTCAGTAGACACATGCACGCTCAGTATAAAACCTCCTAAACCTTGGGTCACGATTGAAAAGGGGGAAACGAAGATCCCTTTAAAATGTCGTTCCATGGAGTGAAGGGGTTAAGAATACAAAGTTAAGAAAGCATGTAACAATAGGCTCCACTTTGGCAATATGCGAAGACTAAGGTGCGCAAATCCCTGCTCCCTCATAATTCACAATTAACACCAATAATTAGAGATGAGCGAACTTATAGTAAATTTGATTCGTCACGAACTTCTCGGCTCGGCAGTTGATGACTTTTCCTGCATAAATTAGTTCAGCTTTCCGGTGCTCCGGTGGGCTGGAAAAGGTGGATACAGTCCTAGGAAAGAGTCTCCTAGGACTGTATCCACCTTTTCCAGCCCACCGGAGCACCGGAAAGCTGAACTAATTTATGCAGGAAAATCATCAACTGCCGAGCCGAGAAGTTCGTGACGAATCAAATTTACTGTAAGTTCGCTCATCTCTACCAATAATAGGAAACCTAGCTTTTTCCCCCTAGCCTTGAAGATCCTTTAGTCACCAATGGATAGGGTCTGAAAAATTTTGAGTTTGTCATTTGAGAGATGAACATTCACATAATATGTGGCAAGATGTGGCAGTGATAAATTCACCCATTTTGTTGGGGTTCTGGAGGGCTACACAGTTAAAACATTATATTCAGTCTATCCCAAAGCCGGAACGATATTTAGAGAAGGCTACTAGATTTGAAGAAATGTACACATCAATAGGTTGAACAAAACACACTATTTCACGAAACTACAAGATCTGGTCAACAATAGGGGAAGAGAGCTTACCCTCGTTTGCTAAAAAATGGGAGAGGGATCTAGAAATACAACTACAACCAGAAGAGTGGAATAGAATTTTTAAATTAGCGCATTGCTCAGCAATTAGTACACGGGCCCAAGAAGCTAATTACAAGATAGTAACCCAATAGTACAGAGTTGGTGGTCTCCACAAAATACAAGAACTATTTGATGTAAGGTGCTGGCGTTGCGGCACATTGGAAGGTATGATTCTTCAGATTTTTTGGTTGTGCCCTGTCCTTGCAAAGTTTTGGGTTAAGGTTTTGGGTAAAGGTATCAGCACAGTAACGCATAAACAAATACTCATGACACTAGCTTTTTCTTTGCTGCAATACAATGATACACCTATGAAAAAGTACAGATATTCTCTGCTGAGTTTCCTTGTAATGTCAGAAAGAAATTGTATTCCACTCTTCTGGAGACAGAAAAAAGCCCCGTCAGTGTCCTTTTGGTGTAGCAATGTGAACGAGGTCATGTACTTGGAGAACTTGAGGCTGAAGAACAATGATGCGGATCTGAGTTTCTAAGCTCATGGCAAAATAGGAAACACTTCCAAAATACCACAATATGAGACAGTCATGAGGGAGTAGGTCGGGAGGAGAGGTGAGGGGGTGTGGGAGGTGGGGTTTATATATATTTTGGTGGTGGGAGGGGAAAGGAATATGTTAGATACTGTGTTTAAGGAGTAAGAGAGGAGATGGATAAGCTTTATATATAATTTTAATATGATTGATACATTGTATAATTGAACCATGCGTGTAATGGTCAATCTCCTTTTCTGTATGCTAATTATTTCCTAAAAAATTTTCGACATAAAAATTAAAAGAAAAAGTACAGAGACACATGCACATGCATGCTAAGTACAGTCAGGTACACACGTACACTCAGTAAGTCACATTCACACTCAGTACAGTCAGGTACAGGTATGCTCGGTACAAAGACAAATGCATAAGCACACTCAATATAGTGAGGTACACATGTACGCCCAGTAGAGACATTTGCAAGCTCTGTACAGTCAGTTAAACACATATGGTCAGTACAGAGACACATGCATATGCATGCTCAATAAAGTGAGGTACACTCCTATGCTCAGTAGAGACACATGCACACTCTTCTATACAGTCACTTAGTACAGAAACACATGCACACTCCGTAAAGTCAGGTATACACGTACACACACACGTGCGCTCAGTACAGTCAGGTACACACCTACACTCAGTACAGAGACACACGCACACTCAGTACAGTAAGGCACACAGATACAGTCAGGTAACACTCGAAATAGTAAGGTACACGTGTACGCTTTGTAGAGACACATGCACGCTCTGTACAGTCATACAGTCAATACTGAGACACATGCACCCTCAGTAGACACATGCACGTTCAGTATAGTTGGGTGCATACGTACACTCAGTACAGTCAGGGGCACACGTACGCTGAGTACAGTCAGGGATAAACGCATGTTTAGTACAGTCAGGGACACACACGCTCCGTACAGTCAGGTAACAGATATGCTCAGTACAGAGACATGCATATGTATGCTGAATACACACATACATTCAGTACACAAACACGCACATTTTGTACTGAGCGTACGTCTGTACCTGACTGTACTGAGACACATGTACATGCATGCAAAGTACAATCAGGTATATACTTATGCTCAGTAAGTCAGGTACACATGTACACTCATACAGAGACACATGCACACTCAGTACAGTCAGGTAAAGATATGCTCAGCACACAGACACATGCATATGCACACTCAATACAGAAAGGTACATGCCTACGCTCAGTAAAGGACACAGGCACACTCAATACAGTCTGGTATAAATGTACACTCAGTACAGAGACATGTGCATGCACTCTCAGTACAGTCAGGGACACAAGTATGTTCTGTAAGGCACACATGCACGCTCAGTACAGTCAGGTACACATGTATGTTCAGTAGAGACACATGCAATATAGTGAGGTACACACTAAGTACAGAGACACATGCACGCTCAAGTACAGTCAGGTATACACATATGCTCAGAACAGAGACAAGCATATGCACACTCTATAGACAGTACTTTCACGCTCGGTATAGTCAGGTACACTCAGTACAGAGACACATGTACTTGCATGCAAAGTACAATCAGGTATATACTTACACTCAGTAAGTCAGGTACACAGGACTGCCATCGGAAATTTTGGGGACCCTTACACAGCTTGTTGTCGGGCACCCCCCACCACCCCCGCCCCCTTCCCTCACTGCGGCACATGCTGGATTTTATCTTAGTATCGGACTTAGAAACATAAAATAATATCCCCACTCCATATTAATTCTGCAGTGACTAATTAATACCACCATACTGTAAGGAAATTAAAGCCACTATACACAGACCAGTATCACTAATAACACCACAATACAAGGGACATATAATTCTGCCACACCATGATCACTACCATTACCACTGACTAACACTGCTATATTGTTATGAATAAAAACCACTATACAAAAGATCAATGGGGAGATTTATCAAAACTTGTGTAGAGGAAGAGTGGTGCAAATGCCCATAGCAACCAACCAGATTGCTTCTTTCATTTTTCCCAGGTCTATTTAAATATGGAAAAAGCGATCTGATTGGTAGCTATGGGCAACTGCACCACTCTTTCTCTACACTTGTTTTGATAAATCTCCCCCAATAACCCCTATATAGGAGTAGATTTGAGCTGTACACAGGTGTTGCAGGCGATGAGTGATTATAGTTATATACTCACAGGGTCCCGTCTTCTCTGAGCGGAGTCGTTCATTTTCCTTTCTTCTCCATCTGTTCTTGGTCATCATGAAGATTTCTCCTAATCACAACTCATCTTCACTGAATCTGACAGACAAACATTTCAGGATTCTCGCTCCTCACCTCTATGCAAACCCCCTATATGTATTACACTACCCCATATAGTAGTCCCTTCTGTGCCCTGTATAGTATTAGGCCCACACATTGTCCTCATACATTTTAATGCCCCCTCACATTGCCCCCATATAATATAATGCTCCCGTACATTGCCCTCACATATAGTAATGTCCCCGTACACATCCCCCATACATAATATTGCCCCCTCACATTACCCCCATAGATTATAATGCCCCCTCACATTACCCCCATAGATTATAATGCCCCCTCACATGGCCCCCACATATATTAATGCCCCCTCACATGGCCCCCACATATATTAATGCCCCCTCACATGGCCCCCATATATATTAATGCCCCCTCACATGGCCCCCATATATATTAATGCCCGCTCACATGGCCCCCATATATATTAATGCCCGCTCACATGGCCCCCATATATATTAAAGGGGTATTCCGGGCTAAAACATTTTATCCCCTATCCAAAGGATAGGGGATAAGATGTCTGATCGCGGGGGGCCCACCTATGATCTCCCTGCAGCACCCGCATTCTATGCGGGTGCTGAATCTCCATTTTCGGAAACGTCAAGCCACGTCCCCTCCATTCATGTCTATGGGAGGGGGCGTGACGGCCCAGACATCAGACATGTTTTTGTCCGGAATACCCCTTTAATGCCCCCTCACATGGCCCCATATATATCAATGCCCCCTCACATGGCCCCTACATATATTTATGCCCCCTTACATGGCCCCTATAAATAATAATGCCCCCTCACATGGCCACTTTATATATGAATGCCCCCTCACATGGCCCATATATATATATATATATATATATATATATATATATATATATATTTTTATGCCCCCTCACATGGCCCCCATATATAGTAATGCCTTTAACAAAAACAAAAACACCACTCACCTCTGCCTCGTTCAACCACAGCTTTTGTTCTCTACTATTCTCTCTGCTTCCTGTGCTGATAGCCTCCGCAGAACCACTGCCGCACAGGAAGCCTGGGCTGGAGTGACAGGACTGAGCCGCCGGCTCCTTCATGTTACGTCAGCTGAAGCAGCCCAGCGCACGCTCAACGCTGTGTGTGTCTTAAAGACGCACTCAGTGTTAAAAGCTGCGGTCGCTTGGGGATTTGGGACAGGTGTCCCGGTTCCCCGGTCGCAGTCCCCCCCTTCACCTGCTGGCCCTGTGGCAGGGGGCACGATGGTCAAGAGTCTGGTTATGCACATGCAGGGACCGTGCCAGCACTGGTCCCAGCATGTTGCAGCCCTAGAGCCCAGGGCCCCCCTGATGGCGGCCCTGCAGGTACACATGTACACTCATACAGAGACACATGCACGCTCAGTACAGTCAGGTACACACACTCAGTACAATCACATGCACAGTCAGTACCGCGAGGGACACAGGTATGCTAAGTACAGTCAGGTACACATGTACACACAGTACAGAGACACACGCACACTCAGTACTAGGGATCGCCCGATATCGTTTTTTTTAGGGCCGATACCGATAAGCGGTGGAGGTTAGGGCCGATAGCCGATAACTTATACCGATATTCCGGTATAAGTTATCGGCTATTTATCTCCCCGCGACACCGCTGCAGATCAATGATTTAAAGCGGGCGCTTTAAATCAATGCACTGCAGTGGCTTTTGCGGTGCCATAGACCACCGCCGCCACCACCCGCTACTCTCCCCCTGCCTGTCCGGGGGTCCTGAGTCCTATCACCGCCACCCCCGCACCGCTCCGCGCCCCCTACTGCCGCGCTGCGTTGCACCCCCCACCGCCCGGGCCCATTGCCTCCCCTATCCCCGGTTTTATAATTACCTGTGCCCGGGGTCCACTCTACATCTGGCTCCGGTGGCGTCCTCCTGAGCTGTCACTGTGCGCACCGACGGTGACGTCACGTCGCGCACGTCACGTCACTCGTCATTGCGCACAGCTTAACGAAGGACGCAGCAGGAGCCAGAAGTAGCGTGGGCCCCGGGAACAGGTAATAATAAAACCGGGGATGGGGGAGGAAATGGGGCCGGGGCGGTGCGGTGGGGGGTGCGACGCGGTGCGGTGGGGGGTGCGACGCGGTGCGGCGGGTCGGGGGGGGCGGTCGCGGTGCGGCGGGTCGGGGGGGGGCGGTCGCGGTGCGGTGGGGGTGGTGCGGGCATTATCTGCTTATCGGCAAGGTAATTGACGATACCGATAATGCCCAAAATCGTGATTATCGGCCGATAATATCGGCCAAACCGATAATCGGTCGATCCCTACTCAGTACAGTCAAGTACACACGTACACTGAGTACAGTCAGGTATACACGCACACTCAGTACAGTCAGGTACACATGTACACTCAATACAGAGACGCGCATACTTCGTACAGTCAGGTATACACGTACACTCCGTACAGTCAGGTACACATGTACACTCAGTACAGAGGGACACACATGCATAGTTCCGTCAGGAACACATGTACACTCAGTATAGAGACACATGCACACTTAGGCCTCATACACACTGCTGTCTGTCTCTGTTAGGTGGAGCTTTGTTGGCAATTCCATCAAGTTTAGCAGAGAGAAAAACGGTACATGCACTATTTTTTTTTCACCGCTAAATTCCTGTAAAATTACTAGATCACGACAAGCCCCATGCATGTGAGCTTGCATCCAACCAGTTTCAGGGTCCAATAGGGTCAAGAAAGAGAAAAAAAAGCCAATAGGATCCTTAACAGGTCATATGTAAATGACAATGAACTTAGCCTTAGTGCAGTCAGGTACAGTACATGCCTAATTATGTAATGATCTTAATCTTCTACTTTAAAGAAACTCAAAACACATGTGACAGAACAATTATGTGCAGTGATAACACAAGGAAAAGTCCATGGGAGGAATTTATCAAGGGTGGTGTAGGTGAACAAATTTTTTTCTACTTTTAATTTGAGTAGTGGTAATGTGTATGTGCGCCAAATTTATTAAATGGTGTAGGACATGTGGTAAAGATGGGGCTGGTGCACATTTTTACTTCAGTACACTAGTTTGTATGGGGCCTCCTCTGCAACTTTTCTACAACTTTTTAGCCTGTTTGCGCCAAAATGTGCGACTTTTTACAAATTCTGTCCACAGCCAGATTTGTAAAGATAAGTCTGATCTTGTGTAGACTTGGGACAAATTGTGGATACTACGACAAATTCTGTGACAAATTCGCTAATGATAAATTCATTAACCACTGGCAAGAGACATCTGATAATGATAAATATATTGCATCATTGTAATTATATGGACCTTCAGAATAAATATAATGGGGGAGATTTATCAAAAACCTGTGCAGAGGAAACGTTGCCCAGTTGCCCATAGCAACCAGCTCACTATAATTTTTGAAAAAGTCTATTCAAAATGATAGAAGCAATCTGATTGGTTGCTATGGGTAACTGGTCAACTTTTCCTCTGCACAGGTTTTGCTAAATCTCCCCCAATGTGTCATTTTTACCATAAAATGCACTGTTTAGGAGCGGAATCCCCCAAAAGTTGCAAAATTGCTCTTTTTCATTTCAATTTCACCACACATGTAATGTATTTTTTTGGCCTTGTAAATTTTGTAGTGAAATTGGTGATGTCATTACAAAGTACTATTGGTGGTGCACAAAACAATATTTTATATTCATATTAGTCTGTAGGTGAAAATTGTAAAGCATTCTGTTTTTTTTAACCAGTTAAGTACCCAGGGCATACCTGTACCCCCGTGGGAATTTCGGTCCCCGCCGTGCGCTGAGCGGGGACGGGACCGGGGTGACTGCTGATATCGATCAGCAGGCACCCCGCGCAAACGCAGCTCTGCCCACTGACTGAACTCAGTAGGCTGGCAGAGCGGCGAGAAGAGGTCATTAACCCCTCCCCTGCTGGCTGCTATTGGTCCAGCCAATAGCAGCGCTCCTGGGGGGGACGAAATCGCCACCTCCCCACGGATACAGTAAGGTGATTGGGGGTGTATCCTACACCCCCGATCACCATGTATCTGCCGAGATCGGAGCCCCTCAGGGCAGAAGACACCACCTTAGAGCAGGGAAAGAATACAGTAAAGGGACAGGTAGAACTGTAAAAGTAAGAAAAAAGAAAGTTTAAAAAAAATAAAAAAATAAATAAATAAAATTAAAAAAAGAACCCCCCCCCGAAGAACCCCACAGAACTTGTTTCAAAAATGCATCAGGCTTGTCTATATGTTCATTTGCTAAGTTCAAACACTGATTTTTGTGGTGAGGACGTAGAAGAGGTTTTCTTCTGATGACTCTTCCATGAAGACCATATTTGTACAAGTATCTCTTTATAGTGGAATAGTGTACCACAACTCCAGTGTCTGCCAGATGTTTCTGGAGGGATTGTGCATTCAAACGTGGGTTTTGAATTGTTTTTCTCACAATCCTGCAAGCTGTTCTGTCTGATATTTTTCTTGGTCTTCCAGATCTTGCTTTAACTTCCACTGTTCCTGATGACTGCCATTTCTTAATTACATTCTGAACAGAGGATAATGACATTTGAAAATGTTTTGCTATCTTATAGCCTTCTTCAGCTTTGTGAGCGTCAACTATTTTCAGTTTCAGATTTCTAGACAACTGCTTAGAAGAACCCATGGTGCTGATTGTTGGGGCAAGGTCAGATGAATCTGGGCATTTAAATCCTTTGAGATTGACATCACCAGGTCTCAGCTTTGCAAAGGGGGCAGTGCATGCTATAAATTCTGCCGGGTGCCCAAACTTTTGCAGACTCCATTTTTTTTGTTTTCTGTTATTTTGAAAGTGTAAATGATGGAAATAAAATCTAACTTTTGTTAACATATTATAAGAATGTCTAATCTGTAATTTGATGCCTTTTGGAGATTTTCCCATCTTTCGTTGGCTTCTTTATGCACATCAAATTTTTTTTTACCTGGGGTGCCCAAACTTTTGATCCCCACTGTATATGTCAGTGCAGGGGACCATAGGAGAGCGGCCGGCCGCATCTATACATTATACAGGAGGATCGCATCTGGTGTCAGGAGTGACACTCGCTGTGATCTGTCTATTAATGCAGATACTACAGCTCCCAGCATGGAGGAGAGCGTGCTCCATCTTGGGAGCAGTAGTACCTGCAGTTAAGGAAAGATCACAGCAAGTGTCACTCCTGACACCCGCTGCGATCCTCCTGATGAGAATTTTGGGACTCAGCGGTGCTGCGGCTACAGAGCCAGGAGACCAGCTGATGCTGAGCAGTAGATATACATATCTACTGCCCAGGAAGAACTTACAGTGAGCCTGATATGTGTATACAGTATACACATTGCTGGCTCACTTAACCCCTTGCTGAGCTGTGCGCTATGCCAGCCCAGCAAGAAAAGAGTTAACTTACACTGTTGGACAGTGTAGTTTAACCCTTTGGGCGGTATACAATATATACAGCTATCTATAGATAGCTGTATATAGTGTATACAGAAGATGAAGAAGTCCCCTTACCTACCTTCAGTCCCGGCTGGGTCAGTGTAGCTCCGCCCACTCGTGATGACATCATTAGGGGCGAAGCTACAGACAGGAGCCAAGCTGGTAAGTCTAAGACTCTTTTCACATTGTCTGTTTTGTATAATGTGTACAATGTGGCAGTGTCTTCCAAGACAGGAAGATTCCAGCTGTGGCTAAACTACAACTTCCAGCATGCCCAGACAGCCAAAGGCACTCTCTAGCGGAAAGTGCCAAAAATGTCATAACCAATTTTTTGTGTTTTTTTTTTCTTCTCATTTCAGATCCATGTATGCAGAGGATTACTGCGGATTCGATGGATTAAGGTGGATTAACTTTTTTTCTTTTAATAAAATGGTTAACAAGGGCTGTGGGGAGTGTTTTTTATTTTTATAGAATTTTCAGGCATAGTAGTGGAAGCCAGTCTTATTGACGGAAACCATTACTAAGCTAGGGCTTAGAATTAGCCCTAAAAACAGCTAGCATTAACCCCTAATTACTAACCCGGTACCCACAGCCACAGGGGTGCTGGGAAGAGTCGGTACCAACCGGCCTGGAGTGCCAAAAAAAAGGCGTTCCTGGGCCTAGGCGGTAACAGGCTGGCGTTATTTAGGCAGGGGAGGGCCAGTAACAATGGTCCTCGCCCACCCTGGTAACGTCAGGTTGTTGCTGCTTGGTTGGTATCTGGCTGAGAATGAAAACACGGGGAACCCTATGCATTATATATATATATATATATATATATATATATATATATATATATATATAAATAATTACAATTAAAAAAACACATTGGGTTCCCCTTATTTTCATTCTCAGCACAATACCAAGAAGCAACAGCCTGACATTACCCAGGGTGGGCTAGGACCATGGTTACTGGCCCTCCCCAGCCTAAACAACGCCAGCCTGTTACCGCCTAGGCCCAGGAGCGCTATTTTTGACCCTCCAGGCCTGATGATACTGCCTCTTCCCGGCATCCCTGTGGTGGTTGGTACCAGGGTAATAATTGGGGGTTAGCGCTAGCTGTTTTTGGGGCTAACGCTAAGCCCTGGCTTAGTAATGGATTCCGTCAATAAGACCGGCTTCCACTACTAAGCCTTTGGCTGTCTGGGCATGCTAGGAGTTGTAGTTTAGCAACAGCTGGAGTCTCCCTGTTTGGGAAGACATTGCCAGAAGGGTCTGTTCACATTATACAAAACGGACAATGTGAACAGAGCTTCAGACTTACCAGCCTGGCTCCCATCTGTAGCTCTGCCCCTAATAATGTCATCACTAGGGGAGCGGAGCTACATGGACCCAGCAGGGACAGGGAGCGAGGAAGGTAAGTGGACCTCGTGTTTTGTATACACAATATACAGTATTATCTATAGATAATTGTATATTCTGTATATCGCCCAAAGGGGCTATAGGAGCAGGGAGTCTTGCCAGTATAGTGACCGGATTTCCGGCTCCTGTATAGTATACACGGCTACAATATGCCCCCCTGTATACTATACGGTCAGGGGAGGTGAATAGTGATGCTATACATCACTCCTCACCTCCTTACACTCTGTGGACCGGGTGCTCAGCATCCGACGCACAGAGTGGTACCATGAAGCTAGTGAGAAAACTGCCACAAGGTACAAAACTGGCTATTTCCAAACACCAGCAAAAATGCCAGAAAAAATGCTGGAAAAACCTGGCGTTTTTGCTAGTGGGAAAAAACCTCAGTGGAATCCAAGCCTAAAAGCCAATTTTATTTTTGAATTTTCATTTTTTCCTCCTCGCCTTCTAAAAATCTTAACTCTTTTATATTTTTATCCACAGACAAGTATGAGGGCTTGTTTTTTGCCCAACCATTTGTCCTTTGTAATGACATTACTCATTTTACTATAAAATGAATGGCGCAACCAGAAAAATACTATTTATGTGGGGAAATTTAAAAGAAAATCGCAATTTTGCTAATTTTGGAAGGTTTAATTTTCACGCTGTACAATTTATGATGAGAAGGACATGTTTTCTTTATTCTGTGGGTCAATACAATTAAAATGATACCCATGATACATACTTTTCTATTATTGTATCGCTTCAAAAAAAAAAGTCTCAAACTTTTTAACCAAATTAGTACGTTTAAAATCCCTCTATTTTGATGACCTATAACTTTTTAATTTTTCCATAAAATCAGCGGTATGAGGGCTGATTTTTTGCACAGTCATCTGTACTTTTTAATGATACCACATTTACATATATAAAACTTTTAATAAATTTTTTTATAAAAAAATGTTTTAATATGATGTGACAAAAAAAGCATACATTTTGTACTTTTTTTTCTTGCGTTTACGCAGTTTACCGTACGGGATAATTAACATTATCTTTTGATAGTTTGGACATTTACACACGTGGTAATACCAAATATGTTTATTTGATTTTATGTTTACTTTTTGGGGGTAAAATGGGAAAAAGAGACAATGAAAAAAAATTTAACTAAATTTTTATTAATATTTTTTTTTTACACTTTTCATGTCCCCATAGGGGACTATTTATAGCAATCACTTGATTGCTAATACTGTTCAGTGAACTGATCAGTATTATCGGCGATCTTCTGCTATGGTCTGCTCGATCACAGACCAGAGCAAAAGACCCCTTGAGATGGCCGGAGGCAGGTTAGGGGACAGTCATCCGCCATTATGGATGATCGGATCCCCGCGGCAGCGCTGCAGGCGATCCGATCATACATATTTCCGACCGCACTGCCGCAGATGCCGTGATTTGTATTGATCACGGTATCTGAGGGGTTAATGGCAGACAACAGCGTGATCACTCATGTCTGCCATTACCGGCAGGTCCCTGGCTGCTAATAGCAGCTGGGACCTGCTGTTCATAACGTGAGCACCACCCCACTGCTTGTGGTCATGTATAGGACATAAAAGGGGCAATTGCTGGATGTCGTATATCTGGATTTTTCCAAAACATTTGATACGGTACCACATAAAAGATTGGTGCATAAAATGAGAATGATCGGGCTGGGGAAGAATGTGTGTAAGCGGGTAAGTAACTGGCTCAGTGATAAGAAATGGAGGGTGGTTATTAATGGTACTTATTCTGATTGGGTGACTGTTACTAGTAGTGTACCACAGGGGTCAGTCTTGGGTTCTGTTCTATTTAATATATTCATTAATGACCTTGTAGAGGGGTTGCTTAGTAAAGTAGCCATCTTTGCAGATGATACTAAACTCTGTAAAGCAGTAAACATTATAGAGGACAGTGCACTGTTACAAATGGATCTGGATAGGTTGGAGATTTGGGCTGGGAAGTGACACATGTGGTTCAACACTGATAAATGTAAGGTTATACACATGGGGAATAATAATCTGTATCTATAACAAGGGGGCATCCTCTACGTCTTGAGGAAAGAAGGTTTCTACACCAGCACAGACGGGGGTTCTTTACTCTAAGAGCAGTGAGACTGTGGAATTCTCTCCCGGAGGAGGTGGTCATGGGGAACTCTATAAAAGAATTCAAAAGGGGTCTGGATTCATTTTTGGAGAGTAATAACATTGCTGGTTATGTATCCTAGATTTATAGGGACAGAACGTTGATCCAGGGATTTATTCTGACTGCCATATTTGGAGTCGGGAAGGAATTTTTACCTCTAGTATGAGGGTTTTTTGCCTTCCTCTGGATCAACTCAGTAGGGACTCATTAGAGATATAGGTTGAACGTGATGGACTTTAATCTTTTTTCAACCTTATGAACTATTTAAATGTACGTCCTGGTGCATTAAGTACCACTGCACCAGGACGTACATTTACATCCGGCGTCGTTAAGGGGTTAAACCCCACTGGAGTGTGACAGACTTTTGGAACAGTGGAATGTGCAAATGAAAAATTAATTTTACATTTTCACCGACCACTGTCAATCTGTCAAACACCTGTGTGATTTAAATGCTCACTGCACCCATTGTTACATTCGGTAAGGGGTGTAGTTTCTAAAATGGTGTCACGTGTGGATTTTTTACGTGACAGAAATGCTGCAACTGTCAGCCACCCCTGTGCAAATCACCAATTTAGGCCTCAACTGTACATAGTGCTCTCTCACTCCTGAGCCCTCTTATGCGCCTGCAGATCGCTTTGCGTACACAGATGGGGTACTTCTGTACTCGGGAGAAATAGTTTCACAAATTTTGGGGGGGGATTTTGCTCCATTTATCCTCCAAGAAAAGAAAAGTTGGGGGCTACACAAGCGTGTGAGTGTAAAAAAATGAATTTAATTTTCGACACTAACATGCTGATGTTGCCCCATACATTTAATTTTCACAAGAGGTAAAAGCAGGAAAAAAAAAAAAAACTTGTAACGCAATTTCTTCTGATTACATAAATACCACATATGTGGATGTAAAGTTCTCTGCGGGCGCACAACAGGGCTCAGGAATAAGAGAGCACCTTGAACATTTGAGGCATAAATTGGCAATTTGCACAGGGGTGACTGATAGTTGCAGCAGTTATGACAAACGCAAAATAAAAAACATTCATTTTAGCACACTGTTCCAAAGATCTTTCCGACACCCGTGGGGTGCAAATGCTCACTGCTCTTAAAAAATGGGGTCACATGTAGTTGTTTTTTTTCATTTATGTCAGAGACTTCCAGCATGCTTGGACAGTCAAAAGGCATGCTGGTAGTTGTAGTTGTGTACCTCCAGCTGTTGCATAACTACAACTCCCAGCATGCCTTTTGACTTACCGTGCATGCTGGGAGTTGTAGTTATGCAATCGGTGATCTTCTCCTCTGGTCTGCTCAATCTCAGACCAGAGCATGAGACACTGGGAGACTGACGGAGGCAGGTGAGGGGACCTCCATCCGCCATTACAGATGATCGGATCCCCGCGGTAGCCCTGGGGGCGATCCGATCATCTGTTTTAACATGCGCATTGCAGCTAATGCCATGATCTGTATTGATCAAGGCATCTGAAGAGTTAATGGCGAACATCCGCGCGATCGCGGATGTAGTCACTTTTTGCCTCCAGCTGTTGCATAACTTCAACTCCCAGCATGTACGGAAAGCCGAAGGGCATGCTGGGAGTTGTAGTTATGCAACAGTTGGAGGCAAAAATGTGTCAGCCTCTGTTGCATAACTACGACTCCCAGCATGCTTGGACAGCCAAAGGGCATGCTGGGAGTTGTAGTTGTGTGCCTCCGGCTGTTGCACGACTACAACTCCCAACATGCCTTTTGGCTGAGCATGATGGGAGTTGCACTAAAGCAACCGCAGGAGGCACACAGGCCTCATTTCCTGCTGTTGTCTCAGGATCCCACCACCTCTGCTGCCTGGGGACCTGCCACCACCACACGTGACTACCCGCAACCACCTACTGTGACACCACCCATCAATGACATCGATTGTGAGGTGACACGAGTGCCATCTCACTCCTGCTGGGCAAGGGTGATTGGTTTCGGACAGCACCAATCACCCTTATTTTCCAGGTCACCGGGTAACCAGTGACCCGATTGGCTCAAAGAAACCTTATTTGCCGGTCAGAATAGACTGGTGAATTACAGTGATCGTCGACATGGGTGGGGTCTTAGGACCCCCCTAGGCGATATGCCAGGGTAGCTTCTGTTAGATAACAGCAGCCATCCAGACCCAATCACAGTGTCCGGAGACAGGGTGATCACGGAACGCAGCGTTGTAAATGTACAGCGCTGTCCGCTAAGTAGCACTTAGCAGCACTCTACATTTACGGCGCTCATTCTTATAGGGTTAACCCACTTAACGACCACGGACGTAAATGTACGTCCTGGTGTAGTGGTACTTAGCCTCTCTGGCAGGGCACTCACTGGGCTGCAGGGGGGAGGGGGACGCACGCACAGCGGACACAAACTTCCCTCTCCCCAGTGGCGCCGGGGAGGGAAATTAAAAAAAATATTAATTTTGACAGCAAAATCCTGCGGCATTGGGAATCACTGGGTAAGGCTGGGTTCACACTACGTTTTGTCCCATACGGGAGCGCATACGGCAGGGGGGAGCTAAAATCTCGCGCTCCCGTATGTGACCGTATGCGCTCCCGTATGCCATTCATTTCAATGAGCCGACCGGAGTGAAACGTTCGGTCCGGTCGGCTCATTTTTGCGCCGTATGCGCTTTTACAACCGGACCTAAAACTGTGGTCAACCACGGTTTTAGGTCCGGTTGTAAAAGCGCATACGGCGCAAAAATGAGCCGACCGGACCGAACGTTTCACTCCGGTCGGCTCATTGAAATGAATGGCATACGGGAGCGCATACGGTCACATACGGGAGCGCGAGATTTTAGCTCCCCCCTGCCGTATGCGCTCCCGTATGGGACAAAACGTAGTGTGAACCCAGCCTAAGACAGTATGTTTTCTTGCCAGGAGGGCAATATTTAAGTAGAGTGTAAGGGCCACACAGTACAATTCTTTTGGTGGTGATGGTGTTGGGGTTCAACCTTTGGGAAGGCTTCAATTTGTAACAGCAATTGTTTAAAAACAACTTGGTGTTATTCAGTCTTGGAAGCTGTAAATATGAGGCTGAGAGTATTATAAAAAATAAAAAAAAGGCACTGCAAACATTACTTTGCATGAAACGATTATTTATAACAAAGTGATTCTGTCACAAAAAGATCCTATAGCACCTTGGCTGTTTTAAACATCACGGAACAAAGCAAACTAGTGGAACAGCTTTGAGCCACATGTCATCCGGGTTTCAAACTGTGGGTCACTAGCCACTATTTGCAAGGGTGTGTTTCTAAATACAAGTGAGCAAACAAAGAAACAAAGCAGAATTTAACACAATACAGCAGACTACGTCCATTCCCAAACCAGATTATTTCCCCGCCTCTTCTCCCATTAACATTTGTTATCCAACTTTTTTCAGTTAGAAAACACATTCAAGCTACTACTGATTTCTAACTGTTGTTTATACAGCACTAATGTATTCCAAAAAGTTGTACGGAGCGGTTTTGTTTAAAAAACTTCTTAAAAATAAAAAAATGATGCCATGGCCAGATGTTTAGCCCCTTAACCCCTCAAGGACCAAGCGTTTTTCTGTTTTTTGCACTATTTTTTTCCTCCTTACCTATAAAAATCATAACTCTTTCAATTTTCCACCTAAAAATCCATATCATGGCTTATTTTTTGCGCCACCAATTCTACTTTGTAATGACATCAGTCATTTTACCCAAAAATCTATGACGAAACAGGAAGAAAAATCATTGTGCGACAAAATTGAAGAAAAAACGCCATTTTGTAAATTTTGGGGGCTTCCGTTTCTACACAGTAAATTTTTCAGTAAAAAGGACACCTTCTCTTTATTCTATAGATTCATACGATTAGAATGATACCCTACTTACTGTAGATTTGATTTTGTGTTACTTCTGGAAAAAATCATAACTACATGCACGGAAATCAATACATTTAAAATGGTTATCTTCTGACCCCTATAACTTTTTTATTTTTCTGCATATGGGGCAGTATGAGGGCTCAATTTTTGCGCCGTGATCTGAAGTTTTAATTGGTACCATTTTTGTTTTGATTTTTTTGATCGCTTTTTATTCCTTTTTTTATGGTATTAAAAAGTGACCAAAAATACTCTATTTTGGACTTTGGAATTTTTTTGCGCATATGCCATTGACCGTGCGGTTTAATTTATGATATTTTATAGTTCGGACAGTTACGCACGCGGCGACACCACATATGTTTACTTTTATTATGTTTATATTTTTTTTATATGGAATTTGGGAAAAGGGGGGTGATTTAAACTTTTAAGAAGGAAGGAGTTAATGTGTGTGTTTTTAAACTTTTTTTTTTTTTTTCTCTTTTAGTCCCCTTAGGGGACTTTTAGGAGGAATCATTAGATTCCTCATATAGATCATTATGGTTCCATAGAAAAATATTGATCAGTGTGCTCTGCGCTCGATTGATAAAGTCTGAGGTCGATTGAGGTAAGCCCTCAGGATACCTCAGCAGTGGATCGATCCACCCCACTCGATCACCACATGTCTGCTATTAACGCGGGCCCCCAGCCCTACAGGAATTTGCTGGGGGCCGGCCGGTTTGATGCGGGCTCGAGTCAGGAGGCCTCGTCATACCCCGGTAACGGCCAATGGACGAGTATAGACTAGGGATCGACCGATCCCGATAATCAGTGCAGGTTAGGGCCGATAGCCGATAACTTATACCAATATTCCGGTATAAGTTATCGGCTATTTAACCCCCTGCGACACCACTGCAGATCATTGATTTAAAGCGGGCGCTTTAAATCAATGATCTGCAGTGGCTTTTGCGGGGCCATAGGCCGCCGCCACCTGCTTCTCTCCCCTACCTGTCAGGGTGGTCCGGGCCATCCATCCTTCCTTCCTGTAGTGTCCGGGGGCGTTCCGGGTGAAGAGTGAACCGGCCGGGCTGTCCTTCTTCTCCGGCGGTCATCTTCTCCACTCCGGGCAGGCTCCGGCCTAGTACGCTGCATAGACGCCGCTGCGCAGTGACGCCCGTGCGCAGCGACGCACCTGACATCACGGCATAGCGGCGTCTATGCAGTGTACTAGGCCAGAGCCTGCCCGGAGTGGAGAAGATGACCGCCGGAGAAGGACAGCCTGGACCGGTTCACCCTCCACCCGGAACGCCCCCGTACACTACAGGAAGGAAGGATGGATGGCCCGGACCACCCCCATTACGGGTAAGTTTAATTTTTTTATTGACTCGGAGGGTGGGGGAGGGGCCCGACCGGTATAGGCAAAAATCCATACCGGTATACCGCCCAGCATCACGGTGGGGGGTGCGGTGCGGCGGGTCGGGGGGGGGGTGGCGGTCGCGGTGCGGTGGGGAGGGGGGTGCGGGGGATTATCGGCTTATCGGCAAGGTAATTGCCGATACCGATAATGCCCAAAATCGTGATTATCGGACGATAATATCGGCCATACCGATAATCGGTCGATCCCTAGTATAAACGTCCATGGTCATTATCAGGTTAAATTGGCACTGTCAAATTCCATAAACTTTTTAAATGTTGTTACTGATGAAAATGTAAGACCTTTAATAATATGGTTGTTTAAATTTGTTTGAATATTTAATAAAGAAAACTGCCCCTGAAAATCCCACCACTAGGGGTCCCCATACCTACTGGGACACTAACCAGTCCTGCATGAGATTGTCCGTGAGTCATGGACAAGGCTGCATGAGCAAACACACCAATTACCTCTCCCTCTCTCCCTAGGTATGACTAAATATGTGTATCACTGTATTTTTGTAACTTATAGCAGTTCCACGGTATATAACGGTATTTCTCCCCCCCCCCCCTTAAATCATGTGACCCGCGAGCGCTTTTCTGCTCCCCCCCCCCACCCCCAAATTAATCATCAGCCCAGCGCTGCGCTGTCCCTATCTGGGTACTACTCACATATGTCACCCGCAAGCGCTGCCCTCCTCATCCTCCTGTTTGTTGCGGTCCGACTGTGCTGGCTGGAACTGTGTACTGTACGCTGGTATCTCTATGCTGTATCCCTATGCGTCCGTCAGCCTATCGCTGGCCACAGCGATGTTCCGCCTCGGCCGATGATAGGTTGAGCCCACTGTCATGTAAGAAGCCGGCCAGAGCTCCTTACATGACAGTGAGCTCAGCCTATCACCGGCCGAGGAGGAACATCGCGGCGGCCGGTGATAGGCTGAGGGGCCCATAGGGATACAGCATAGAGATACAGCATACCGTACACAGTTCCAGCTAGCGCAGGTGGCCCGAAACAAACAGGAGGACGAGGAGGGCAGCGCTTGCAGGTGACATATGTGAGTAGTACCCAGATGGGGACAGCGCATCGCTAGACTGAGGATTAATTTGGGGGGGGGAAGCAGAACAATGCTCGCGGGTCACATATGATTAGTTCCCCGATGTGAGGACAGCGCAGCGCTGGGCTAATTCATTCCCGATGGGAAGGGGACAAACCGGTATTGCGGTATGGGGAAAATTCATATCGTGCAGGACAAAAATTCCGGTATTCGGTATGAACCGGTATGTCGCCCAGCCCTACCAACAGAAGAAGTGACACACACCCCTTCCCCTAAGCCCAATACTACTGCATGGCGATGAGCAACCTATACAAAACCAATTAATACTAAGAAACCACATAATCATAAACCACAATATCCTAATAATCCAAAGCCTCACCATATGGATACCACTACTAAGATTGCCACCAACAGTAAATCTGGCAAACAAAATAACCAAACCATAAATAATATAACGCAATTTAGAACATTCACAGCCTCCAAAGTGTTACCCACCTCATGCTATTCTCACTAGTGCACAAGTTCATGTGCCAACAGTTATTCCTTTAATACTGACTAACACCGTTGCAAACAGTGTGAAAAATACATCCAACATGACACTTTCGACGAATGTGGTACTTAAATGGGCACTGTCAGATACAAAAACTTTTGATATGTTGTAAAGAATGTATAACCAATCGGTTTTGCAATTGCTTTCATTAGTACATTTTCTGTATTTCATACTGAAAAAGCCAGTCAGACAACTGCCCCCCCCCCCCCCCCCCCCGCCTGCTTGGACACATACTAGTCCTGCTGTGTCCATGCATCATCACTTAAGTCATGGACACACTTCCTTGATTGACAGCTGAGAGTGCAGGGCTCACAGCTGGAGGAATTATCCTCCCACTGTCAGCTTGTGTCCCGCTACTGTCAGTGAGGACAAGCTGGGAGTTGTAGTTTTGCTAATGCTAGGGGAGATGTGAGCAGACAGCATACTGAGGGAGGGGGCGGAGACCTGCACAGTGAGGCCACGCCCCCTCCCTTTGAGAGGAATTCAGACTAGTGAGCTAAACTAAAAGTGTAATAAAATAATAAAAGATGCTAGACACATAAAATTAGATGTACATGGTCAGGATTACGTACTGAGTGATATATACATTTTTTTTTATTTTTGTTGGATCTGACGGGTACGCTTTAACATATGTGACAATATAGTTTCATCCAATTCAGACACCTCTCGATGATTTTCTAGTTACTATTCATGCCACTCCGGTCCACACTAATATCGCTTATCCCCAGGAACCCCTATTTTTTTTTTACCCCTACAGACCAATCCTACTTAACTGCCATATAATACCTCTACCATTACAGATACTACTATTTATTTAGGACTGCCCCCAACCATCAATTCTTTGTCAGAACATCTGATGATGGGAAAAAAAAATACATCTAGCTTTCCCAATCTGCTCAAAAAGAAAACTATCAGAAAGAGAGGAAGAAGAGGGGATAAACAGAAGAAAAAAGGAGAAACAAGAAAAATAATCAAAACTCTCTTAACCCCTTAAGGACTCAAAGTTTTTCCGTTTTTGCACTTTCGTTTTTTCCTCCTTACCTTTTAAAAATCATAACCCTCTCAATTTTCCACCTAAAAATACATATTATGGCTTATTTTTGGCGTCACCAATTCTACTTTGCAGTGACATTAGTAATTTTACCCAAAATTTCACGGCAAAACGGAGAAAAAAATCATTGTGCGACAAAATCAAAGAAAAAACGCCATTTTGTAACTTTTGGGGGCTTCCGTTTCTATGCAGTGCATACTTCGGTAAAAATGACACCTTATTATTCTGTAGGTCCATACGGTTAAAATGATACCCTACTTATATAGGTTTGATTTTGTCGTACTTCTGGAAAAAATCATAACTACATGCAGGAAAATTTATACGTTTAAAAATGTCATCTTCTGACCCCTATAACTTTTTTATTTTTCCACGTACAGGGCAGTATGAGGGCTCATTTTTTGCGCCGTGATCTGTAGTTTTTAACGGTATGATTTTGATCAGACTTTTTGATCACTTTTTATTCATTTTTTAATGGTATAAAAAGGGACCAAAATATGCTTTTTTGGACTTTGGAATTTTTTGCGCGTACGCCATTGACCGTGCAGTTTAATTAATGATATATTTTTATAGTTCGGACATTTACGCACGTGGCGATACGACATGTTTATTTATTTTTTTTATTTACACTTATTTTTTTTATGGGACAAGGGGGGTGATTCAAACTTTTATTAGTTAAGGAGTTACATAGTTACATAGTTACATAGTTAGTACGGTCGAAAAAAGACATATGTCCATCAAGTTCAACCAGGGAATTAAGGGGTAGGGGTGTGGCGCGATATTGGGGAAGGGATGAGATTTTATATTTCTTCATAAGCATTAATGTTATTTTGTTCCATGAATGTATCTAATCTTGTTTTAAAGCTGTTAATTGTTCCTGCTGTGACCAGTTCCTGAGGTAGACTGTTCCATAAGTTCACAGTTCTCATGGTAAAGAAGGCGTGTCGCCCCTTGAAACTAAACTTTTTCTTCTCCAGACGGAGGGAGTGCCCCCTCGTCCTTTGGGGGGGTTTAACCTGGAACAGTTTTTCTCCATATTTTTTGTATGGGCCATTAATATACTTATATACGTTTATCATATCCCCCCTTAAACGTCTCTTCTCAAGACTAAACAATTGTAACTCCTTTAATCGCTCCTCATAGCTAAGATGTTCCATTCCCCATATTAGTTTAGTCGCGCGTCTCTGCACCCTTTCCAACTCCGCAGTGTCCCTTTTATGGACAGGTGCCCAAAACTGAACAGCATATTCCAGGTAAGGCCGTACCAATGATTTATAAAGGGGGAGTATTATGTCCCTGTCCCTTGAGTCCATGCCTCTTTTGATACATGACAATATCCTGCCGGCTTTGGAAGCAGCAGCCTGACATTGCATGCTATTCTGTAGTCTGTGATCTACAAGTACACCCAGATCCTTCTCTACCAGTGACTCTGACAGTTTAATCCCCCCTAATACATACGATGCATGCAGGTTATTAGTACCCAGATGCATAACTTTACATTTATCCACATTGAACCTTTATTAACACTTTTTTTTTTGCAGTGTTATAGGTCCTCAAAAAGTGACTCTCCTTCACTTCTCCTTCGCCCCACAAACAGAAGCAATGATTTTGAACTTTTTCTTGATCTAAATTACTACGTCAAGTAATTAACAATAAAAGGTTTTGTTTTTTTGCCATAAAAGAAATGGAAAATAAACTAATTCATCAAAGTGATAACTATACCAGTGAAATTGAAGTCCCTTAGTAACAACCCCAATATAATCATTAAACTCGCCGGGGGGGTTGTTATTTTAAATCAATCTGACTACATCCTAGAGTCTCTTCATCAAGAGAGCGCATGTCGACCACCGATGCGGCGACTGACACGCTCCCTCAATGCAACTCTATGGCAGAGCCAGAGCGCTGCCTTCGGCAATCTCCGGCTCTGCCATAGCACTGTACTGAGGGGGGGTGTCGATCACCGCTTCGTGTGGTGGTCGACACGCGCTCTCTGGTCGGAGAGCCGGGTAGGGAGATTGTGTGGGGTGTTCCCAGCGGTGGAAGTCCCCAGGATCTGAAACTTATCCCCATGCTTTAGGATAGGGGGATACATTTAACTCTGGGTCTTGGCTGCTGATAACAGTTGGGACCCACCTGCCTTAACCCACGCTCAGCCCGTGAGCGTGTTTTAAATGCCGGTAACAGGAACAGGGCCTAAGTGTACGCCCTGCTTCCTTAACTGGATAAAGGGTACTCCGCCACTCCCACTCCCACTCCATCCATGTCTATAGGAGGGGGCATGACAGTAGTCACTCCCTCCCGTTGACATGAATCGAGGGGCTATGGCGTCACAGGGGATAATGTTTAATGTCATAATCACTGCTGCTGGAACCCATTGTTCATTCAGTACGCAGGGTGCTGCGAGGAGATTGTGGGAGTCCCACCTTTGGATAAGGGATAAGATGCCTTGTGGCGGAGTAGCCCTTTAATGACACAGCCCATTTTGGCCTTAACCCCTTAGGAAGGTTTCATAAATTTTAGCACTTCCATTTTTTTCTAATTTTACCACAAAATCTACGTTGAAACGAAAAAAAAATATGTGGGAAAAAAAAAAAAAACATTTGGAGGCTTCCGTTTCTATGCAGTGCACTTTCCGGTAAAAATTACCATCTAAATTTTGTAGGTCCACTGATTAATATGATACCCAATTTGTATAGGATATTATATATATATATATATATATATATATATATATATATATATATACACACACACACACACACACAAACACACCTTTTTGTACAAAAATGAGTATGCTTAAAATTGTCCTCTTCCGACCCCTATAACTTTTTGATTTTCCCGTATACAGGGCTATATAAAGACTAATTTCTTGCGCCGCAATCTGAACTGGTGATTGCTAACATTTGTGTTAATGACAAAGATCAACACTTGTTATATGGGTCATAGGGTTGCTGCTTTTTTCCTGTTTATGCTGAAATACACCAAGCTACATTGCATAAATACTGGGCCTTTGCTATTTTACTATTGAGTCTGCTGGACAAACGTCTGTTTTTTTCCATGCACCCTACATTTGGCAACTGTGGTGCAGTTTTGTATTAATCATGTTTTTATGAAGGACACTTGAAGGCCACGTTCACATGTGTGTAATACAGATGTAAGGCCAAGACTTACATCTATATTCCTTATGTGCAGCAGCGATACCAATACAGCTTACAGTTTGGCTATTTACAAATGCCATATATACAGTATTGGCAAAAAAAAAAAAAAAAAAAGATAAATTCGGTCCTGCTCCTCATTACACTCACACTGTAAATGTGCACAGACACAGAAAAAGGGTGAAATGCGCAATTCAGTGTTAAATCCACAACAAAATGATAAAACTATCCACCTGCTGTAACATTGGGGAGTGAATACAGTCTGTCTAATCCAAGGGCAAGGCTATAGGCACTGCATGGCTCTCTCTATTTGACAGGTGACTATCATGGTGGAGTGTCAGCCTTATTCAGACTGTGAATATTCTTAAGTGCTGGGTCTGTCACCTCCAGCACTAGATTACATTACATTACATTACAGTGTGTGCGGCGGTGACAGGACGGCACATTACAACGCCCTATGCTGTTCAAAATGAAACGTGTCCGTCTAGGAGGTAGAATGAGAGCCTCCCCAGAGTAGTGACACCTGGCTGCAGAGCCAGCCCACACCATACGATACCACAGCCATATCCCCCTTGCCCACTGCTCGTGTTGGGATGCCAGCTGCTGCTTTCGCCGTGCACATGACCCTGTGATACCTCGATAAATGCTTTAGAATCTGCCTCTTGATAATCGCAGCCATCCCGCCGACAGTGCTTGTCCCCGATGCTCCTCCAGCAGTGAGTCCTCCACTTGCATCCCGGCTACCCCGTTCAGCTGTTCCTCTACCATAGAGAAACTGGGACGGCCTTCCTTCCTTGAAAACCACGGACACTTCGCCGCCATCTTGGTACACTCAAAGCTGTTCCAATATACTTGAATAAACCTGAAGTATAGCAGAGCATTGAAATCTGGAAGTGTATAGCTCGTTTATCGGCTTCAATCCACGGACTGTGCTCGCCAGATGGAAAGACATTGTAGCAATAGGGCAAAAAGAGCCGAACAATCTGCTCTCGGGATACTCTGAGCGGTAGAACCTACAACATCCGCTACATTCCGCACATTCAGGAACAGTTAGCGCCATCTACTGACTTTGCTGCCAAAGCTTTGGGCTCTTGGAATATGATGATATGATATGAATGTGAGCATTTCTTGGTTAGAAAAGAATACCTCATCGCTTCTCGGCCTTTTGGCTAAGATCAAGTGTAGTATCTGTTCTTATCAGTTTAACCACTTAGGCACCAAGGGTGGAATTTATCATTGTATATAGAGTTATTTTGCATCTATTTTTTTGGGCAAAAAAAAGCGCAAGTGCTTTTTGCGTCTTTTTTGCGCAAATTTAGATAGAACTTTTCATCCCCGTGTCTACGGTTAATTCTACCATAGAGCATTTTCTACTGTAGAATCAATTTACTAACTGCATAGTTTATTTTTTTTGCACAAAAAAAATGCGCAAACTGCATTTTCTTGCGCAAATATACACCACCTCGGAGGACACGTACCAAAAGTGTCTATTTTGGCACAGTAAGGACTGCAACTCCCATCATGGACAGACTCTGCCCATGATGGGAGTCATAGTCCAGGGGCTGAGGTGCAGATCGCTAGAGACCCGCTGTGATCCACATTTATTAACTGTAAAAGTCGGCGGTACATGCGACTTCATTGAGCTGCCGCCAGCTTCTATATACACTCATATAATTCATAATCCCCGCCGCTGGGAGAGGGGAGCTCTGATTGGTGGATAGCTATTAACCAATCAGAGCTCCCCTCTCCAGGCGAGGATTATGACTTATAAGAGCTGTATATAGGAGCCTGCGGGCAGCGCAGTGTAGCCGCATGTGCCGCTGACTTCTATAGTTAATAAATGCAGATCGCAGCAGGTCTCTGGAGAATGATCTTCTGCGATCTGCCCCTCTGCCCTTGGACTACTACTCCCATGTAGTACCGCAGCGCTGAGGGAGGGCACTTGCACATCCCCCGGCTGTGGGACATTTAGAACTACTACTCCCATCATGGTCTGCCCATGATGGGAGTTGTAGTCCAGGGGCTGAGGTGCAGATCGCACCAGGTCATTCTCCAGAGACCCGCTGCAATCTGCATTTATTAACTGTAAAAGTCGGCGGTACATGCGTCTACATCACGCTGCCACTGGCTTCTATATACACTGTCAGAATTCATAATCCCCGCCGCCGGGAGAGGAGAGCTCTGATTGGTCAATAGCTATCCACCAATCAGAGCTCCCGTCTCCCGGCGGGGATTATGAATTATGACAGTGTACTGTATATAGAAGCCGGTGGCAGCGCGATGTAGCCGCATGTACCACCGGCTTTTTAATTTAAATGCGGATCGCAGCAAATCATTCTGGAGATCTGCTGCGATCCGCGTTTATAAACGGCATTCAGTTAACCCAGCGATGCGCGGCATCGCATGGGTTAACTGGCAGAAGCCCCGCTGTTTCCAGAAGGGGACAACTTCTGCAACACCCAGGCAGGGACGTGCCCTTTTCCTCACCTGCCCCTCTAGTGCCCTCACAAAAGGAGCTGCAGACTCAGGGTGATAGGTGCAGTAAAAAGGATCCGTTGCTGGGGAGTTGTATGTAGTTTAATGGAG
This sequence comes from Hyla sarda, assembly GCF_029499605.1. Taxonomy (NCBI): domain Eukaryota; kingdom Metazoa; phylum Chordata; class Amphibia; order Anura; family Hylidae; genus Hyla; species Hyla sarda. The sequence goes on along the minus strand of NC_079190.1, from coordinate 307,961,894 downwards.
GGGGCTGTGCCCTCCCTGCAGCAAGGGGGCACCACTCACCCTTTCATTATCTGCCATTTCTCTGCTTCTCTCCACACGGAGGAGACAGGAGCAGCGGAGGCAGAGAGAAGCCCCGCCCACAGCATGCCCGCCCACAAACTCCAGTCTGTGCAGCCCTTACTGTGAGTGACTGTAAATATATGTGAGTGATTGTATGTCAGTGTATGTATGTATATATATATATGTGTGTGTGTGTGTGTGTCTATCTCTATGTATATGCCTATATATGTGAGCAAGTGAATCTATGTATGTGTGTATGTGTATATATATATATATATATATATATATATATATATGTGTGTGTGTAAGTATATATATATATGTGTGTGTGTATATACTGTATATGTGTGTGTGTATGTATATACTGTATGTGTGTGTGTGTGTCTCTCTATGCCTATATATGTGAGCAAGTGAATCTATGTGTGTGTATGTATATATATGTATATGTGTGTGTGTGTGTGTGTGTGTGTGTGTGTGTATGTATATACTGTATATGTGTGTGTGTGTGTGTCTATCTCTATGTATATGCCTATATATGTGAGCAAGTGAATGTATGTATGTGTGTGTGTGTGTGTGTGTGTGTCTATATGTATTTGCAGAGAGGGATGGCTTGGGCCTTAGTGTAAGTGACTGTAAATATATGTGAGTGATTGTATGTCAGTGTGTGTATGTATATATGTGTGTATGTGTGTGTGTGTGTGTGTGTGTCTATCTCTATGTATATGCAGAGAGGGATGGCTGGGGCCTTACTGTAAGTAACTGTAAATTTATGCGAGTGATTGTATGTCAGTGTGTGTGTGTGTGTGTGTGTGTGTGTGTGTGTGTGTGTGTGTGTCTATGTATATGCCTATATATGTGAGCAAGTGAAACTATGTATGTGTGTGTGTGTGTGTGTGTATGTATGTGTGTGTATATATATATATATATATATATATATATGAGCAAGTGAATCTTTGTATGTATGTATATGTATGTATGTGTGTGTATATGTGTGTATGTTTATGTGTATATATCTGTGAGTGATTGTATATACTTATGTATGTGTGTGTATATATATATGAGCAAGTGAATCTATGTATGTGTGTATGTATGTATGTATGTATATATATATATGTGTGTATGTATATATTTATGTATGTGTGTATATATATATGAGCAAGTGAATCTATGTATATGTATGTATGTGTGTGTATATGTGTATATATATATATATATATATATATATATATATATATATATATATGAGCAAGTGAATCTATGTATGTATGTATATGTATGTATGTGTGTGTATATGTGTGTATGTTTATGTGTATATATCTGTGAGTGATTGTATGTGTGTACCTGTATGTATGATGTGCTTATTGGCTATATCTTTTAGTATATATTCGATGTTATATGTGTGTCTGTGTATTTATGTTTCCTAATGTATATTTGTACCTGTATGTATGTGTCAAAGTGTCTTTTTGTATGTGTGTATATTACCTATGTACTGTATGTGTGTATATTACCTATGTACTATATGTGCCTTAATGTTATGTGCTTGTATTTATTCTATGAAGCACATTATTAGGGAATTATTGGAGGAATGTAAGCACAGTATATAGGGAATTTATGGAAGCACAGTATATATTTCATTATATTGGAACATTATATTTTTATCTATGCTGGCACTGTGTATAGATCCTTAGGGTGCGTTCACACGTGCCTATTTTTGCTGCAGATTTTGCTTCCCATTGACAATGGGAAGAGAAATCTGCTAAAGCAAATCTGCAGCAGAAAATACGTACGTGTGAACGCACCCTTAGGGGTGGCACAGTATAGTTAAATAATAGTGGCACAGTATATAGTTCATTAATGGTGGCACAGTATATAGGGAATTAATAGATGAATGGTGGCACAGTATATAGGGAATTAATAGATGAATGGTGGCACAGTATATAGGGAATTAATAGATGAATGGTGGCACAGTATATAGGGAATTAATAGATGAATGGTGGCACAGTATATAGGGAATTAATAGATGAATGGTGGCACAGTATATAGGGAATTAAGGGGGGTACGGTATATAATTAAAGGGAAACTGACAGGCTGTTTTCTCGCACTAAACCCAATACACTAGGTTACAGTGCATGTATACAAAAAATGGTCTTTCCATTTTCTAGGTATTGCCCCACATTGCTAGTATGCGAAGTCAGTCTTGTGCGCAATGGAGGCGGAGCTTCCCTGCCTCCATCCTGTATGCTGTGCTATGCCCAGCCGTCTTTGTATATTTATAATTCTTTCTTTTGCCAATTCTTGTATATTGTAGAATGTAAGCATATATTAGTGTGGTGTCCATCTCTTCAGCGTAAGAACCAGAGCTGTGTGGAAATTCCTGCATAAGGTGGGTGCTGGGTTATTGGGGATGGGTGATGGGTGCTGAGTTATTGGGGATGGATGATGGGTGCTGGGTGATTGGTGCTGGGTGATTGGTGATGGGTGCTGGGTGATTGGTGCTAGGTGATTGGTGCTGGGTGATTGGGGATGGGTGATTGGGGATGGGTGATTGGGGATGGGTGATTGGTGCTGGGTGATTGGGGATGGGTGATTGGTGTTGGGTGATTGGGGATGGGTGCTGGGTGATTGGGGATGGGTGCTTGGTGCTGGGTGATTGGTTCTGTCATATAGAGGTCAGACCGGGGCATATAGGGGGAGATTTATTAAAACCTTTGCAGAGGAAAATCCTTCTGCAAAACGATCTGATTGGTTACTATGGGTGACACAGGTGCACAGGTTTTGATAAATCTCCTCTATAATACAGTATATTATAGGGCAGCTGTCACATGTTTTCTGTAAATAAGACTGACAGCACAGACAAAGTGTATATACACATGGCGGACCTCAGAGAAACTGTTCTTGACTCAATTTTACAAAAACACCAACTTTTATGGGGATAGGAATGTCGAGGAGGCCCGGCGGGAGTCCACGGTATCCCTGGGCCACAGCACATCAGCCCATTAAGTCTGGCAGACGTTTTTTAAATTATGAAAAGTGCCCTCTTTTTTACTTGAGCCCCTGCCCTTCAAAATGTCTGTGCACGTCCCTGCCCCGCAGGACCATCTGTCGCTGATCCTGGTCAGCGATCACTGTGATTGGTCCCTGTGGACCAATCACAGTGAATGAACTGACTGGGGGGGTAAAGTTCATTTCCCCTGCTGTGCCCGCCGCTAGAAGTCCGGGCACAGCAGGGGAAGATGACGGCGAGAGCTGCGGCGGGGACCGTGGCACTTACCGAACAGCTGGAGGCACACCGGTTGGCGGCGGCGGGTAAGTGGAGGCGGCGGTGGCATCTGCATCAGAGGCAGCAGTGAAGCTCTTCACTGCTGCTTCTGGTAGTTTAAAAACTACAACTCCCAGCATGCCCAGACAGCCTTTGGCTGTCTGGGCATGCTGGGAGTTGTAGTTTTGCAACATCTGGAGGGCCACAGTTTGGAGACTACTGTACAGTCGTCTCCAATCTGTGCTCTTCCAGATGTTGCAAAACTACAACTCCCAGCATGCCCAGACAGTCCAGGCATGCTGGGAGTTGTAGTTCTGTAACATTGGTCCTTCAGATGTTGCCGAACTACAATTCCCAGCATGCCTTGGCAGTCTGGACATGCTGAGAGTTGTAGTTTTGCAACATCTGGAGGACTATAGTTTGGACACCACTACACAGTGGTCTCCAAACTGTTCTCCTCCAGTTGTTGCAAAACTACAACTCTCAGCATGCCCTTCGACTGCCTGGGCATGCTAGGAGTTGTAGTTTTGGAACAACTGGAGGCACACTGGTTGGGAAACATTGTCTGTTTCCTAACTCAGTGTTTCCCTACCTGTGCGCCTCCAGCTGTTGCAAAACTATAACTCCCAGCATGCACTGACACACATGCTGGGAGTTGTAGTTTTGCAACAGCTGGAGGTGCACGGGTTGGGAAACACTGAGTTAAGTAACAAACTCTGTGTTTTGCAACCAGTGTGCCTCCAGCTGTTGCTTAACTACAGCCCCCCATGATGGGAGTTGTAGTTTAGCAACAATTGGAGGCTCCCTGTTTAAGAACACACTGCCTTATGTGCGCTCTTCCCAGGGGAGAGCAAAAAAATTTACTAACCCATATTTCTTGTTCTTCTTTTCTTCTCATTTCAGATACGTGAATGCGGAGGACTGCGACGATGACCAGCGTTTTTTTATTTTTTTTTTCAGTAAAATGGTTAACGAGGGCTGTGGGGGAGTGTTTTTTTTAAATACATTTTTTTTCAATGTGTCCATGTTTTTTTACAATTGAATTTTCAGGGTTCATAGTGGAAGCTGTCTTATAGACGGAATCCATTACTAGGCCGGGGCTTAGCGTTAAGCTCCAAAAACAGCTAGCGCTAACCCCCAATTATTACCCCGGTACCCACCGCCACAGGGGTGCCGAGAAGAGCCGATACCAACAGGCCCGTAGCATCAAAAATGGCGCTCCTGGGCCTAGGCGGTAACAGGCTGGCGTTATTTAGGCTGGGGAGGGCCAGTAACAGTGGTCCTCACCCACCCTGGTAACGTCAGGCTGTTTCTGCTTGGTTGGTATCTGGCTGATACTGAAAGTAGGGGGAACCCTATCCGTTTTTTTAATATATATAGATATATATATATATATATGAATAACTAAATAAAAAAAAGGTGTGGTTCCCTCATTTTTTCAGTATCAGCCAGATACCAACCAAACAGCAACAGCCTGATGTTACCAGGGTGGGAGAGGACCATTGTTACTGGCCCTCCCCAGCCTAAATAACGCCAGCCTGTTACTGCCTAGGCCCAGGAGCGCCATTTTTGACGCTCCGGGCCTGTTGGTACCGGCTCTTCCCGGCACCCCTGTGGCGGTGGGTACCGGGGTAATATTTGGAGGTTAGCGCTAGCTGTTTTGGGGGCTAACGCTAAGGCCCGGCTTGGTAATGGATTCTGTCTACTAGACGCCTTCCACTACTAAGCCTGAAAATTAAATTTTAAAAAACGCAACACATTGAAAAAAAAATTTATAAAAAAAAAACACTCCCCCACAGCCCTCGTTAACCCTTTTATTGACATTTAAAAATAAAACGCTGTTCATCATCGCAATCCACCAAATCTGACATAGTCCTCTGCATTCACATATCTAAATTTCAAAGAAAAAAAAACAAAAGTTTAGTACATTTTTTTGTTTCCACACACCAGCAAAAACGCTAGTAAAAAACACAAGAAAAACTGACAAAACACAGGAAAAAGCTGGGACAGTTTTTCTGGCATTTTTGCTGATGGACAAAAAACCTCAATGGAATCCTGACCTCACAGCAATAGAACAAAATCCCTATGTCCACTTTTCCTGTAGAGGTAGAGAAGGAGTGTACGGTAGAGCGAGGGGGGGCGTTTCTACATTTGCACAAGATTTATCAAAGGAGTGTACAGCCTTAGTAAATTCTGAGCAAGAGTGTACAATAGACAAGCAGTGTAAAGGGGTAGAACTGTGTCTACAATAGACAAATAAGGTTAAAATTTACTTACCGAAATTTTTTCTTTCCATGAGTCCCGAGCCGGCATACAAAGGGTTATATCTTTCCTTTTTTTTTCCTACTGGACAGAAGAATATGATCCTAATAAGATTAAACAATCAATCAACCTGGCACCTGATAATCGTCTACTATAAAACACCCCCAAAAAGAGAGACACGTGTAGTATGCAGCAAACAAAAAAAAAATTTTAATAGAGAGGGAACTGTTCCGCCTCGGGACTCATGGAAAGAAAAAATTCCGCTAAGTAAATTTTAACCTTCTATATCGTCCCTCGGCGGCACACAAAGGGACATGCAAAGCAGTAAATTAAAGGGGGGGTAGAGAAGAAGCTATTTCCAGTACGTGTCTGCCAAAGGACGCCTCTCTGCTAGTTATATCCAGCTTGTAGTGGTTAATAAACGTGTCCGGGGACGCCCATATTGCAGCTCTGCAGATTTGGTCAAGAGAGACTTGGGCCAAGTTTGCCCACGACGTAGATACCGCTCTGGTGGAATGTGCATGGACACCCAATGGACAGACTTCTCCCCTGATGGAATAGCAAAGGGAAATTAAGTCCTTTAACCAACGCACCAGTGAGGCCTTAGAGGCTGGTTTACCCTTGTTAGGACCGGTAAATTGAAGAAATAAGGCCTCCGAGGATCTAAAATCTTTGGTTCTGTTGATATAGGAGAGAACCGCCCGCTTTACATAAAGAGTATGGAGGGAGGTTTGATGTTCATCATGAGGAGATGGATAGAAATCTGGTAAGAAAATCTCCTGGTTAAGATTAGTAATTGAACACACCTTTGGTCTGAAGGAAGGGTTTAAGCGAAAGATAAGACAGTCCTGCTGTATCTTCATGTAAGGAGGCTGAATGGAAAAAGCTTGGAGCTCAAACACTCTTTTCACTGACGTAATGGCCACCAAGAATAAAACTTTCCATGACAGAAACTTGATGTCAGAATCCTCTATAGGCTCAAAAGGATGACCTTCCAGAGAACTGAGAACAGAAGGTAGGTCCCAGACAGGAACTGGAGGTGATACTGCTGGACTAAGATTAGACAAAGCCTTGAAGAATCTTGACACTAATGCATTGTTAGAGAAACGGCCTTGATGAAAACTGTTAACCCCTTCCCGCTATTGGATGTATGCATACGTCCAGGCGAACTACACGTTCGCGCAAATGGACGTATGCATACGTCCAAGCGATCTCCTGCTCTGCCGCGGGCCGGAGTCCCACCGCAGCTGCTGGGGCCGCGATCGCGCCGGTCCCGGCAGCATTAACCCCATAGATGCCGTGATCAGCTCTGATCACGGCATCTATGGTGTTTGCAGGGGGAGCGCTCTCCCCCTGCCCACTTACGGCAGCACCGCGATAAAATAAGGGGGATTGGTGGTGTCCAAGACACCCTCGATCCCCGTGAAGAGATAGGAGTGAGGTGGCAGGGGTGCCACCCCCTCCTATCCCTGCTATTGATCGGCTGAGCGACCGACCAATAGCAGACTGGGGACGGGGGGGGGGGTTAAAGTTCGGCTCCCCCCGCTATGCCCAGCCATCGGTATCCACTTACCCGGCGGCGGCTGTGATCATGGCGGCGGTGGAGGTGAGTATGGCGGCGGCGTGTCCGGGAGTCTGTTGCCAAGCAACATCTGCAGGGCGACAGTTTGGAGAGTGGTCTCTAAACTGTAGCCCTCCAGATGTTACAAAACTACAACTCCCAGCATGCCCAGACAGCAGTTTGCTGTCTTAGCATGCTGAGATTTGTAGTTTTGCAACATCTGGAGGGCTACAGTTTAGGTACCACTGTCAGTGATCTCCAGCCTGAACCCCTCTAAATCTTGCAAAACTACAACTCCCAGCATTCAGGAACAGCAAAAGGCTGTCTCCGCATGCTGGGAGTTGTACTTGCGTGCCTCCAGCTGTTGCATAACTACATCTCCCAGCATTCCCTTTGGCAATCAGTACATGCTGAGAGTTCTGGTTCTGCAACAGCTAGAGGCACACTGTTTGGGAAATAGGTTCTATTACCTAACTCAGTATTTTCCAACCAGTGTGCCTCCAGCTGTTGCAAAACTACAACTTCCAGCATGCACGTTCTGTCAGTGCATGCTGGGAGTTGTAGTTTTGCCCCCCCCCCTCCCATGTGAATGTACAGGTTACATTCACACTGGCGGCGGATTACAGCGAGTTCCCCGCTTCAAGCTTGAGCTGCGGCAAATTTTCCGCCGCAGCTCAAACTCCTAGCGGGAGACTCAGTGTAATCCGCCGCCAGTGTAAATGTAGCCTAAAAACACTACACTACGCTACACTAACACAATATAAAGAGTAAAACACTACATATACACACATACACTGCCCCCCCCCCCCCAATAAAAATGAAAAACGTATCCTACGGCAGTGTTTCCGAAACGGAGCCTCCAGCTGTTGCAAAACGAAAACTCCCAGCATTTCCGGACAGCCATTGACTGTCCAAGCATGCTGGGAGTTTTGCAACAGCTGGAGGCACCCTGTTTGGGAATCACTGGCTTAGAATACCCCTATGTCCACCCCTATGCAAATCCCTAATTTAGGCCTCAAATGCGCATGGCGCTCTCACTTTGGAGCCCTGTCGCATTTCAAGGCAACAGTTTAGGGCCACATATGGGGTATCGCCATACTCGGGAGAAATTGCCTAACAAATTTTGGGGGGCTTTTTCTCCTTTTACCCTTTATGAAAAGGTAAAGTTGGGGTCTACACCAGCATTAGTGTAAAAAAAAAATTTTTGTACACTAACATGCTGGTGTTGCCCCATACTTCATACTTAAATTTCACAAGCAGTAAAAGAAAAAAAGCCCCCGAAATTTGTAACGCAATTTCTGAGTACGGAGATACCCCATATGTGGGCGCAAAATTCTCTGCGGGCGCACAACAAGGCTCAGAAGGGAGAGTGCACCATGTACATTTGAGGTCTAAATTGGTGATTTGCACAGGGGTGGCTGATTTTACAGCGGTTCTGACATAAGCGCAAAATAAATACCCACATGTGACCCCATTTTGGAAACAACACCCCTCACGGAATGTAACAAGGGGTATAGTGAGCATTTACACCCCACAGGTGTCTGACAGATCTTTGAAACGGGTCTGTGAAATTGAAAAATAAAATTTTTCATTTGCACAGCCCACTGTTCCAAAGATCCGTCAAATGCCAGTGGGGTGTAAATTCTCACTGCACCCCTTATTACATTCCGTGAGGGGTGTAGTTTTAAAAATGGGGTCACGTGTGGGGGGTCCACTGTTCTGGCACCACGGGGGGCTTTGTAAATGCACATGGAAAAATTGTCTCTCCAAAAGCCGATGATGCTCCATCTCTTCTGAGCATTGTAGTTCGCCCCCAGTGCACTTCACGTCCACTTATGGGGTATTTCCATACTCAGAAGAGATGGGGTTACAAATTTTGGTGCTTTTTAGTGTAAAATTTTTTTTTTTTACATATGCAAAAGTCATGAAACACCTGTGCCTGTGGGGTATTAAGGTTCACTTTACCCCTTGTTACGTTCCCCAAGGGGTCTAGTTTCAAAGATTGTAAGCCATGTGGTTTTTTTTTGCTGTCCTGGCACCATAGGGGCTTCCTAAATGCGGCATGAAGCCAAATGTGACTCCTTCTCTTCTGAGACCTGTAGTGCGCCAGCAGAGCACTTTTCATCCCCATATGGGGTGTTTTCTGAATCGGGAGAAATTGGGCTTCAAATTTAGGGAGTATTTTGTGCTATTACCTTTTTTTAAAATGTAAAATTTTTGCTAAACCAAGCATTTTTGGTTAAAAATTTTCTTTTTTTACATATGCAAAAGTCGTGAAACACCTGTGGGGTATTAAGGTTCACTTTATCCCTTGTTACGTTCCTCAAAGGGTCTAGTTTCCAAAATGGTATGCCATGTATTTTTTTTTTTTTTTGCTGTCCTGGCACCATAGGGGCTTCCTAAATGCGACATGCCCCCGAGCAAAATTTGCTCTCAAAAAGCCAAATATGACTCCTTCTCTTCTGAGCATTGTAGTTCGCCCGTAGTGCACTTCAGGTCAACTTATGGGGTACCTCCATACTCCATAGAGATGGGGGTTACACATTTTGGGGGGTATTTTCTGCTATTAACCCTTGCAAAAATTTGAAATTTGGGGGGAAACACACATTTTAGTGAAATTTTTTTTTACATATGCAAAAGTCGTGAAACACCTGTGGGGTATTAAGGCTCACTTTATTCCTTGTTACATTCCTCAAGGGGTCTAGTTTCCAAAATGGTATGCCATGTGTTTGTTTGTTTTTTGCTGTTTTTGGCACCATAGGGGCTTCCTAAATGCAACATGCCCCCAAAAAACATTTTTCAGAAAAACGTACTCTCCAAACTCCCCTTGTTGCTCCTTCGCTTCTGAGCCCTCTACTGCGCCCGCCGAACAATTTACATAGACATATGAGGTATGTGCTTACTCGAGAGAAATTGGGCTACACATTCAAGTATAAATTTTATCCTTTTACCCCTTGTAAAAATTAAAAAATTGGGTCTACAAGAACATGCAAGTGTAAAAAAATGAAGATTTTGAATTTTCTCCTTCACTTTGCTGCTTTTCCTGTGAAACACCTAAAGGGTTAAAACACTAACTGAATGTCATTTTGAATACTTTGGGGGGTGCAGTTTTTATAATGGGGTCATTTATGGGGTATTTCTAACATGAAGACCCTTCAAATCCACTTCAAACCTGAACTGGTCCATGATAAATAGCGAGTTTGAAAATTTTGTGAAAAATTGTAAAATTGCTGCTGAACTTTGAAGTCCTCTGATGTCTTCCAAAAGTAAAAACACGTCAATTTTATGATGCAATCATAAAGTAGACATATTGTATATGTGAATCCGAAAAAAAACCATTTTGGAATATCCATTTTCCTTACAAGCAGAGAGCTTCAAAGTTAGAAAAATGCAAAATTTTCAATTTTTTCATCAAATTTGGGGATTTTCCACCAAGAAAGGATGCAAGTTACCACAAAAATTTACCACTATGTTAAAGTAGAATATGTCACGAAAAAACAATCTCGGAATCAGATTGATAAGTAAAAGCATTCCAGAGTTATTAATGTTTAAAGTAACAGTGGTCAGATGTGCAAAAAAGGGCTGCATCCTAGAGCTGAAAATGGGCTGCGTCCTTAAAGTGTAGCTCCCACCATCCATTTTTTCTTTCTTTCTGTCCCTGCCTATTGCCCATCTCTCCCTAACCCCCTCCCTCCCTTTACATTTTTTTTTTACTATATTAAAATCCCTTTTTGTCTGCCTGGTAGTGTGCTCACTACCAGGCAGACTTCCCCAGCAGGCACCACGTCACTGATGCCTGCTGGAGCCGGCACTTCCGCCCTTAGCTCACTATACAGGGTGCCTCCAGCTGTTTCACCACTACAACTCCCAGCTTGCCCTAACATCTACTGGCTGTCAGGGCATTCTGGGAGTTGTAGTGGTGAAAAAGCTGGAGGCACCCTGTGGTGAAAACAATAAGCAGTGCTACTTCGGGAGCAGCAGCGGCGGCGGCGGCGCTCTCCCGAACCCCGCTCCCCACCCCCATACCTCTAGTGCTGAGCGGCGGCACTCCCCCGAACCCCGCTTCCCCCACCCCATTCCTCCAGTGAGGAAGACTTACCAGAGGATCAATGAGCTGCCTCCGGACAGGGTAACGGCCTCCGGACAGGGTAAGGGGGGAGGGGGGGGGGCGCGCGCGAGGCCAGTGGAGCTGGCCAATGCGCGCAGCCCCAGCTATCAGCGTGCTCGCTCTCGCCTGTCTGATTGACAGGCGCGAGCGAGCACCGCAGTGACTGGATTTCGACTCATTTGCCAGGCTGAAATGAGTCGAAATCCAGTAGTGACGTCACTGCAGAATGCATTGGGCCACTAGGAGGGCGACCCCTAGTGGCCGAATTTAAAAGTGATTTTAAACTTGTTTAAAATCACTTTTTTTAATTAAAGTATATTAGAGATATGTTGTAGTACTTAAGTACTACAACATATCAATTTTTAGATTTCATGACAGTGCCCATTTAAGGGGTTAAAGGAGTACTCCGGAGTGCTGGTAGTTAAAAAAAAAAAGTTTACCTCATCTGATAGCTGATTTGGCCCAGCCATTCTCTTGTAATTGCCACCTGTAGCAGTAAGCAGCCATGTCAAAGACTACATTTCTCCTGACTCTCTGCACCAGCTTCCTGTTAGCTGCTGCTCTCTCCCCCTCCTCTCCCCCCCCCCCCCCCCGAGGAAATTATAATAAAGTGACGCCCACAGCTCCTTCCCTCCTTCCTCCTCCTTCCATGTACCCACTAGCCGAAAGCTGTCTGGGCATGCTGGGAGTTGTAGTTTTGCAACAGCTGGATGCACCCTGGTTGGGAAACACTGCACTAGCGGTGTCACAAGAATGCAGAGCGCGGCTCTGTTCTCCGTCCCTGTCAGCTGTCAGGGTATGGGAACAGATTTAAAAGCCTCGCGCACGGCTAACGTAGTACTGCGCAGGCGCAGCACTACGCAAATAATGTAGGGCTAACGTAGGCAGAGATAGGAGCCTAGCGTTAGCCCTACGCTATTTGCGTAGTACTTCGCATGCGCAGAATAAATTTACTTTGGGGGAGTAGCCGACTCCGGGCTGGGAGGCCGGCACAGCCCGCAGTGACTCATGGGAGCGATGAGTCACCGGGCGAAGATGGCGCTGTATCGTGAGGAAGACGCGGTCGAGCGTCATCAGAGGACCCAGCTTCCGGCCAGATGGAAAAGCGAGGAGAAGTCCGGGAAGAAGCCGACATGGACAACGTAAGTACATTACAATGTTATATAACTTTGATTCATGCTTCATTTCCCCCCTAATAGGTTACCATCGGAGTACTCCTTTAATGGCTGAAAACTGAACACGTAGTGTGTTAGGTTTGAGACCTTTTTTGTAGCCATCCTTCAGAAATTCGAGAACTTTAGAAAGGGAAGGAGAGTCTATATGACGAACTAAACACCAGGCCATGAAGGATTTCATGACTCTGGAATAGACCTTAAGAGTAGATGGTTTTCTTGAGGCGTCTAATAAGTCATAAAACATCTTTAGAGAAACCAAGAGAACTAAGTATTACCCTCTCAGAAGCCAGGCCGTCAATCTCAGCTTGTGAAGAGCAGGATGGCAAAGACCCTCTTGTAGAAGGAGGTCTGGGAGAAGAGGCAACTCCCAAAGACATCCTCTCGAAAGCCTCCACGCGATCTGAAACCATGCCCACCTGGGCCAGAACAGGAGAACTGCTAGAACTGTGGCATGATCTTGTTTGATTTTCAATAACATCCGAGGTATGAGTGGAAAACGCAGGGACGCATAAAGGAATCTGTTGTTCCAAGGAAAGGAGAGACCGTCCAGGTGGTCTGGGAAGTCTTTGCGATAAATGGAGCAAAAGGCATAGATCTTCCGATTTGCTCTTGTAGCCATGACATCCATTTCTGGATGACCAAACTTCTTGGTTATCAGCCTGAAGATTTCTGGATTGAGACTCCATTCCGCTGGATTGAACTTCCTCTTGCTCAGGAAATCTGCCTGGGAATTTAGAGAACCTCTGATGTGTACTGCACGGAGATCCACAAGATGGTCTTCTGCCCAAGCCATCAAAGGGCGACATTCCTCCATCATCTGAGGAGATCTCGTTCCGCCCTGCTTGTTGAGATAGTAAACAGACAGGAGGTTGTCTGATTGAAACAGGACTTGAAAGCCCTGTAACAAAGAGGAAAAATTAGTTAAGGAAAGACGTATAGCTCTTAGCTCTCTGCGGTTAGAAGACAGAGATGCCTCTGACTTATTCCATGTACCCTGTTCCCATTCGAACCCTAAATGCGCTCCCCAACCACTGGCAGAGGCATCCGTGGTTAGGAGAACCTGAGGAACGGACCGCAAGGATCTGCCTGAATCAACCTTATCTGGGCGCAACCACTGGATTAGATCCTGCTTAGTGGAGGAGGAGAGAGACATAAGTTTGTCCAAGCCCCAAACCCTCCTGTTCCACTGGTTCAAGATGTCTAGCTGAAGAGGTCTCATGTGAGCTTTTCCCCAAGGCACTGCATCCAGAGCTGACATCATTAAACCCAGTACGCTCATGCCAAAACGCACCGACAACTCTGTACAATTCAAAAGACAATTTACCTCCATCTTCAGCTTGGCAAGCCTGTCTTCTGACAAGTATAACCTCATGGTTACTGAGTCGATCAAGAAGCCCAGGAACTTCCCCCGAGACGTGGGCGTCAGCATGGACTTCTGGAAGTTGAGAAGGAACCCATGGTCCTGAAGCACCTCGATTGTGATGTGAAGATGATGAACCAGAGTCTCTTCTGAGTGGGCAAGAACCAGCCAGTCGTCTAAGTAAGGGATTAGGTTCACTCCCTGAAGACGGAGATAAGCAGCCAGTACCACCGCCACTTTGGTAAATACCCGAGGGGCTGATGACAGGCCGAAGGGCAGGTGAACTGGAAATGAAGAATGTCCTGGTCTTTGACTATTGCTAGTCTGAGAAACCTGCAATGTGACTTGAGGATAGGAACATGAAGGTAGGCATCCTTCATGTCTATAGATGCCATGAAATCTCCTTCTTCTAGGAGAGCTATCACGGATCTGATGGACTCCATCTTGAAATGTTTTTTCATGATGTACTTGTTTAGGAACGTGAGATCGATTACAAATCTCCAAGACCCTCCTTTCTTGGGGACCGAAAACACTCTGGAATAAACCCCAAAACCTTTCTGAGATGAGGGGACCGGTTCCAGTGCTCCTTTCTCGAGAAACTCGAGGACTAACGGAAGCACACAGTGATCTTGCCTGTTAATGAAGAATTTGTTTGGAGGAATTCTTGTGAACTCGAGGGCATAGCCCTTTGACACAACAGAGTTTACCCACAAGTCTGATGATGTTTGACACCAGAGAGAGGCAAAAAGGGAGAGTCTGGCGCCGACTCGGGGTAAACAACAGTTGGCGTCAAAAATCTTTTGACTTATCACCTCCCTGAGGCGATTTCTTCTTACAGGAAGATTGTGGTCTAGATTGACGCCTCTGTCTGCCTCTTTGAGACATGAATCTTCTGTTTTGTGGAGAGGACCTGTACTGCCTCCTTTTAGGAAGGAACTTAGGCTTCTTAGAAGGCGATGAGAAAAACACCCCCTTCTTGTTACTCATGCCTTCTAAGATAGGGTTGAGCTGAGAACCAAACAGTTCCCGTTCTTCAAAGGGGAGAGAGCAAAAATGATTTTTGGCGGGTATATCACCTGACCACTCTTTTAACCAGAGGGCTCTCCTTGCAGCAGTGGAACTGGCGAGAATCTTGGAGTTGATTCTTATTACATCCAGCGGAAAATCTGCAAAGAAGTCTGCTGCTATCTTCATTTTAGGTAAGTCCTGTAAAATCTCATCTCTAGGGACTCCTTCCTGTAAATCACGAGTTAATTGAGAGAGCCATGTTTGGAGCGCACGTCCCACTGAGACTGAAGCTGAGGCGGCTTTGCATGCTGAGGCAGCGGATGCATAAATCCTTTTGAGGGACCCCTCTGATGAATCCTCCCTTTTGCGTGATCAAATGGATAGGAGAGCAGAGGGAAACATATATTTCTTTGATAGCCTCGCCACAGCTAGATCCACTTGTGGAAGTGAATCCCATGATTCTGTGATCCCTGGATCCATTTTATAGGTTGCCTTGAACCTGGATCCAAGATCCAGCTTCTTTTCCGGCTTTTGCCATTCTGCTTTAATAAGCGGATCCAAAAGCGGTTGACCGGGAAAAGAAGAAGAACTAGAGTGGGGAAAATAAAAAAGAGATTCTTTTTTAGACAAGTCCGTTTCCACAGGCTCCCCTTCCACAGTCTTCTTAATTGCCCTAATTAATGAGTTAACTTTCTCTTTTTTGAAGAGAAAGTAGTCCTCCGTGGTACAAAGATCTTTTGGTTTAGGGGAAGAAGAAGAATTTATTTTACCC
This sequence comes from Hyla sarda, assembly GCF_029499605.1. Taxonomy (NCBI): domain Eukaryota; kingdom Metazoa; phylum Chordata; class Amphibia; order Anura; family Hylidae; genus Hyla; species Hyla sarda. Next base: position 307,946,350 of record NC_079190.1, on the reverse strand, counting down.
TCAGACTCAGAGGATGTATCAGAGGATGATATAGGAGAACATGGAGTCTTAGAAGCTTTGGACTTGGAGGATTTATGATGAGATGATACCTCAGACAAAACGGACTGGAGGCTAGTTTTGAACCAACCCAGAAACTGCTTGGCCTCAGACTGAAAAGAGCTGGGAGCAAGAGTATGTTCAACACAATTCACACACACACATCTTGGGTGTACTCATCCGGTAAGGGTTGTGCACAATGAAGGCAACATCTATGGTGCTTCTTCCTCTTCCTTTTCCTAGACCCGAGGTCAGTAGATCTGTCCATTCTAAAAATAGAAATCAGAGGACAAAGTATAAGAAAGGTGCTATCGGCAGATGACAAACTATGCACGGCCAAAGGACCCCAATCCTATAACCCTATATATTGCAAGGATTGACCACTTCATACCTAACGGTATCATAAGAGCAATAAAAGGCAGTACTGAGAATCAAAACAGACATACCTTTTAACTAGCAGATTAGCGCGCCTGGCAGAGGCTAGACCAAGGACCGGAACCGCTCTGCTTAAATGATCTTACCATAAACCGGAAGTGAGATGCAACGATAGGGGAATACTCGCATCTGACAAAGTGGAAGAAAAACCTGTCTCCAGCGTGGACTCCGGAAGTACGTCATCCACAGGCGCACAATCTGGCCGAGGCGCACAAGCAGAGTGAGACCCGGAAGTCCACGCCACCACAATATGCGTCTAACAAGGCACAGAGGCTGGGGAAAGAGCAGCAACCGGAACGGTTAGAGAACTAAAGAGATCCCGATACAAAAAATCTCTCCAGTCTCCCCCGTCGGCCCTGATCTACATGCGCTTCCAGATCCTGGAAGTCGCATGTCCCCTAAAGCATACCGGAGGCTTGAGAAACCTGCAGGAAGAGCCGGTAGCATAAGCGAGAAAAAACCCCAAAGGGGACGGCTAAGCTGTATACCACAGTGTGCCCGAGATCATAGTGTCCGCAGGACAGAAGAAAAAACACATGTGTCTCTCTTTTTGGGGGTGTTTTATAGTAGACAGTTATCAGGTGCCAGGTTAATTGATTAATTGATTGTTTAATCTTATTAGGATCATATTCTTCTGTCCAGTAGGAAAAAAGGAAAGATATAACCCTTTGTGTGCCGCCGAGGGACGATATGGAATGATGAATTCCCCCCCAGGGGTGTACAGGTATGCCTTCGCTCCCTGGTACTTAACCCCCTAAGGACCCAGCCCATTTTCACCTTAAGGACCCGGCCATTTTTTGCACATCTGACCACTGTCACTTTAAGCATTAATAACTCTGGGATGCTTTTACTTTTCATTCTGATTCCAAGATAGTTTTTTTCGTGATATATTTTACTTTGTTAGGGGTAACATTTTTGTTGATACTTGCCTCATTTCTTGGTGAAAAATCCCAAAATTTGATGAAAATTTTTTAAATTTAGCATTTTTCTAACTTTGAAGCTCTCTGCTTGTAAGAAAAATAGACATTCCAAATACATTATATATTGATTCACATATACAATATGTCTACTTTATATTTCCATCATAAAGTTGACACATTTTTACTTTTGGAAGACATTGGAGGGCTTCATCGTACAGCAGCAATTTCCAAATTTTTCACAAAATTTTCACCATCAGAATTTTTCATGATTTGAAGGGCCTTCATATTAGAAATACCCCACAAATGACCCCATTATAAAAACTGCACCCCTCAAAGTATCCAAAATGACTTTCAGTAAGTGTGTTAACCCTTTAGGTGTTTCACAGGAATAGCAGAAGTGAAGGAGAAAATTCTAAATCTTCATTTTTTTTTATGACCGGAGGAAGCACGCAAGTCGTGCGAAACAGAGCTCGGTCGTCTATTACTGTCCCCCCACCAACCTCTTCCGATCTATGTGTATGTGAGTATGCTTCAATAAAGAAGAAGATACTTTTTGCTGAAACCTGGTGAGTATAGAAATACCCCATGTTAGGACGGAAAATGCTCTGCGGGCGCGCTACAATGCTCAGAAGAAAAGGAGCAAATTTTGCTGAAATGGTTTTGGAGGCGCATGTCGCATTCAGGAAGCCCCTGTGGAGCCAGAACAGCAAAAAAAAAACAAACCACATGGTATACTATTTTGGAAACTACACCCCTCAAGGAACGTAACAAGGGGTACAGTGAGCCTTAATACCCCACAGGTGTTTCACGACTTTTTGGATGTGTAAACGAAAGAAACATTTTTTTTCACTAAAATGCAGTTTTTTCCCAAAATTTTACATTTTTACAAGCGGTAATAGGTAATTTCTTCTGAGTATGGAAATACCCCATGTGCGGATGTCAAGTGCTCTACTGGCTCACTACATTGCTCAGAAGAGGAGGAGCGCCATTGAGCTTTTGAAAAGAAAATTTGTTTGGAACGGAAGTCAGGGGCCATGTGCCTTTACAAAGCCCCCCATGGTGCCAGAACAGTGGACCCCCCACATGTGACCACATTTTGGAAACTACACCCCTCACAGAATTTAATAAGGGGTGCAGTGGGTATTTACACCCCACTGGCGTTTAACAGAATTTTGGAGCAGTGGGCTGACTTACATTTTTTATTTTTACGGACCACTGTTCCAAAAATCAGTCAGACACCTGTGGGGCATAAATGCTCACTGTACCCCTTACCTTATAACATTACATGAGGGGGTGTAGTTTCCAAAATAGGGTCACATGTGGGGGGGTCCATTGTTCTGGCACTATGGGGGCTTTGTAAACACACGTGGCCTTCAATTCCGCACAAATTTTCTCTTCAAAAACCCTATGGCGCTCTTTCTCTTCTGAGCATTGTAGTGCACTTTACATCGATATATGGGGTATGTTCTTACTCAGAAGAAATGGGGTTACAAATTTTGGGGGGCTTTTTACCTATTTTCCCTTGTGAAAATGAAAAATATAGGGTAACACCAGCATTTTAGTGAAAAATTATTTATTTTTTAGTTTTTCCATTCAACTTTGAAGAATTTTTTTATTAAACACCTGTGGGGTGTTAAGGCTCACTATACCCCTTGTTATATTCCGTGAGGGGTGTAAAATCCAAAATGTGATCACATGTGGGTATTTCTTTTTATGCGTTTATGTCAGAACCGCTGTAAAATCAGCCACCCCTGTGCAAATCACCAATTTAGACCTCAAATGTACATAGTGCGCTCTCACTCCTGAGCCTTGTTGTGCGTCTGCACAGCATTTTATGTCCACATATGGAGTATTTCCGTACTCAGGAGAAATTGCATTGAAAATTTTGGGGGTCTTTTTCCTTTTAACGCTTGTGAAATTAAAAAGTATGGGGCAACACCAGCATGTTTGTGTAAAAACATTTTTTTTTTTACACTAACAAGCTGGTGTAGCCCCCAACTTTTCCTTTTCATAAGGGGTAAAAGGAGAAAAAGCCCCCCAAAATTTGTAGTGCAATTTCTCCCCATATGTGGCCCTAAACTGTTTCCTTGAAATATGACAGGGCTCCGAAGTGAGAGAGCGCCATGCGCATTTGAGGCCTAAATTAGGGATTACACAGGGGTGGACATAGGGGTATTCTAGTGATTCCCAAACAGGGTGCCTCCAGCTGTTGCTAAACTCCCAGGATGCCTGGACAGTCAGTGGCTGTCCAGAAATGCTGGGAGTTGTTGTTTTGCAACAGCTGGAGGCTCCATTTTGGAAACACTGCCATACAATACGTTTTTCATTTTTATTAGGGGGGGGCAGTGTAAGGGGGTGTGTATATGTAGTGTTTTACCCTTTATTATGTGTTAGTGTAGTGTAGAGTAGTGTTTTTAGGGTACATTCGCACTGGGGGACTACGTTGAATTTCCCGGTAGGAGTTTGCGCTGTGGTGAAAAATTTGCCACAGCTCAAACTTCAAGCAGGAAACTTACTGTAAACCTGCCCGTTTGAATGTACCCTGTACATGCATATGAGGGGGGGGGGGGGCAAACCTCCAGCTGTTTCAAAATTACAACTCCCAGCATGTACTAACAGACTGTGCATGCTGGGAGTTGTACTTTTACAACAGCTGGAGGCACACTGGTTGGAAAACCTTCAGTTAGATTCTATTACCTAACTCAGTATTTTCCAAACCAGTGTGTCTCCAGCTGTTGCTAAACTACAACTCCCAGCATGTACTGATCGCCAAAGGGCATGCTGGGAGATGTAGTTACGCAACAGCTGGAGGTACGCAACTACAACTCCCAGCATGCCGAGACAGCTGTTTGGGCATGCTGAGATTTGCAGTTTTGCAACATCTGGAGGGCTACAGTTTAGAGACCAAGTGATCTCCAAACTGTGGCCCTCCAGATGTTGCAAAACTACAAATCCCAGCATGCACAGACAGCTAACTGCTGTGTGGGCATGCTAGGAGTTGTAGTTTTGCAAGATCTAGAGGGCCACAGTTTGGAGATCACTGTGCAGTGGTCTCTAAACTGTAGACCTCCAGCTGTTGCAAAACTACAACTCCCAGCATGCCCAATAGCTGTCTGGGCATGCTGGTAGTTGTAGTTTTGCAACATCTGGAGGGCTACAGTTAGAGACCACTGTATAGTGGTCTCAAACTGTAGCCCTTCAGATGTTGCTAGGCAACTCACAGGCTTCTGTAGGATCCAAGGAGCCAGCCGCATGACATCGCCGCCTGCCGATCCCCATCGCCCGCAGCCTCCGCAGATCGGTAAGTAACCTTCTGCGCCGGTCCCTGTCGGTTTCCCCGTCCTGCCCCGCCTATTGTGGAGCAGAATGGGGAATACGAAAGTAAACCTCCCTGCCCCGCTATTGGTCGTCGCGTCTATACAACCAATAGCAGGGATAGGAGGGGTGCCACCTCACTCCTATCCCTTCAGGGGGATCGTCGGTGTCTTGGACAACCGCGATCCCCCTTATATTCCAGGTCACCATAGACCCATAATGACCCAGAATCACGCAAATCGCAAGTGTGAATTCACTTGCGATTTGCTACGATCGCCGACATGGGGGGGGGGGGGGGGGGGTTTGATTACCCCCCTGGGCATTTGCACGGGGTGCCTGCTGATCGATATAAGCAGTCACACCGGTCCGGTCCCCCCCCCCGGTGGAGACCGGAATTCCCACGGGCGTACCTGTACGTAAGGACCCAGGTACACAGGGCATATCCATACGTCCTGGGCAGGGGCGGACACAGACAGCAGAGGGCCCCTGTGCAAAGAATGTGCCTGGGCCCCCCCCCCCCCCCCACAGCACTGTGCCCCCTCATGTACCTAGACCCCACCGGAGGGCCTCCACTTACCCCACGCGTGTTGTGTCGCCACTTGCCTTGTCCACCACAGGTAGATGGAACGGCTCCTGAGGTGGGCTCCGGGTGGCCCCTGTCCCTCTCAGTGTGCGGCCCAGTGAGTACTCCCCCAGGTCAGCCTGACCCGTATCTAGCTGGGAGGCAGAGGGCAGTGCTCCCCTTTACATTCGCACCCCTGGACTTAGCACGACACCCCTTGGCTTCTTATCCTTAGTGATAGAAGTGACTTACAGGCAGGGCCAGACTGGGACCAAAAATAGGCCCAGGCATTTTAAAATAAACAGCCCATTTTTATGGTGGGGGTCTGACTCATGGGACCCCCACCAATCACCTTGGTTCAAGTGGCTCCCGAGATGTTGGAAAGCTGCAACTCCCATCATGTCTGAAGTGACTACAGCTGATGGGACAGTCAGGAGACTACACAATGATATCAGTGACTACAGCTCTGATGGGACAGTTAGGAAAATACACAATGATATCACTGACCTGAGTGACGTCTTCTCTGTTGTCTTTACTTTTCTTCTTCCTCTGGTCCAGACACCAGGATTTCTTCCATCTTCTCTGCAGAGTCTGACACCTGAACATCATTGGTTCCTTAATTTGTCAGTAGATCCTCATCCTCTGTATGATGACAATAATCATTATAACCTGTACCCCCTGAATATAATACTGCCAACCACTGTACCCCCTGAATACTGCCAACCACTGTACCCCTGAATATAATACTGCCAACCACTGTACCTCCGAATATAATACTGCCAAATACTGTACCCCTGAATATAATACTGCCAACCACGATACACCACTGAATCACCCCATACACCCCACGCACTCCATCCTCAGTCTCCTTATCTCCCCCATACACCCCACGCACCCCATCCTCAGTCTCATCCCCCCATACACCCCACACAACCCATTCTCAGTCTAATCATCACCCCACGCACCCCATCCTCAGTCTCCTCACCCCATACAACCCATCCTCGGTCTCCTCATCACCCCCATATACCCCATCCTCAGTCTCCTTATCACCCCACGCACCCCATCTTCAGCCTCATCACCCCCATACACCCCACCTTCATTCTGATCACCCCATACACCCCACACAACCCATCCTCGGTCTCCTCATCACCCCATACGCACCCCATCCTCAGTCTCCTCATCACCCCATGCACTCCATCCTCAGTCTCCTCATCACCCCATGCACTCCATCCTCAGTCTCCTCCTCACCCCATGCACTCCATCCTCAGTCTCCTCATCACCCCACGCACCCCATCCTCAGTCTCCTCATCATCCCATACACCCCACGCACTCCATCCTCAGTCTCCTCATCACCCCATGCACTCCATCCTCAGTCTCCTCATCACCCCATACACCCCATGCACCCCATCCTCAGTCTCCTCATCACCCCATGCACTCCATCCTCAGTCTCCTCATCACCCCATGCACTCCATCCTCAGTCTCCTCCTCACCCCATGCACTCCATCCTCAGTCTCCTCATCACCCCACGCACCCCATCCTCAGTCTCCTCATCATCCCATACACCCCACGCACTCCATCCTCAGTCTCCTCATCACCCCATGCACTCCATCCTCAGTCTCCTCATCACCCCATGCACTCCATCCTCAGTCTCCTCCTCACCCCATGCACTCCATCCTCAGTCTCCTCATCATCCCACGCACCCCATCCTCAGTCTCCTCATCATCCCATACACCCCACGCACTCCATCCTCAGTCTCCTCATCACCCCATGCACTCCATCCTCAGTCTCCTCATCCCCCCATACAACCCACGCACTCCATCCTCAGTCTCCTCATCACCTCATACACCCCACGCACTCCATCCTCAGTCTCCTCATCCCCTCATACAACCCACGCACCCCATCTTCAGTCTCCTCATCACCCCATGCACTCCATCCTCAGTCTCCTCATCACCGCATGCACTCCATCTTCAGTCTCCTCATCACCCCATGCACTCCATCCTCAGTCTCCTCCTCACCCCATGCACTCCATCCTCAGTCTCCTCATCACCCCACGCACCCATCCTCAGTCTCCTCATCATCCCATACACCCCACGCACTCCATCCTCAGTCTCCTCATCACCCCATGCACTCCATCCTCAGTCTCCTCATCACCCCATACAACCCATCCTCGGTCTCCTCATCACCCCCATATACCCCATCCTCAGTCTCCTCATCACCCCATACACCCCACGCACTCCATCCTCAGTCTCCTCATCACCCCATGCACTCCATCCTCAGTCTCCTCATCACCCCATGCACTCCATCCTCAGTCTCCTCCTCACCCCATGCACTCCATCCTCAGTCTCCTCATCACCCCACGCACCCCATCCTCAGTCTCATCATCCCATACACCCCACGCACTCCATCCTCAGTCTCCTCATCACCCCATGCACTCCCATCCTCAGTCTCCTCATCACCCCATGCACTCCATCCTCAGTCTCCTCATCACCCCATGCACTCCATCCTCAGTCTCCTCATCACCCCATGCACTCCATCCTCAGTCTCCTCCTCACCCCATGCACTCCATCCTCAGTCTCATCACCCCACGCACCCCATCCTCAGTCTCCTCATCATCCCATACACCCCACGCACTCCATCCTCAGTCTCCTCATCACCCCATGCACTCCATCCTCAGTCTCCTCATCACCCCATACACCTGACGCACTCCATCCTCAGTCTCCTCATCACCCCATACACCCCACGCACTCCATCCTCAGTCTCCTCATCACCCCATGCACTCCATCCTCAGTCTCATCCCCCCATACAACCCACGCACTCCATCCTCAGTCTCCTCATCACCTCATACACCCCACGCACTCCATCCTCAGTCTCCTCATCCCCTCATACACCCCACGCACTCCATCCTCAGTCTCCTCATCACCCCATGCACTCCATCCTCAGTCTCCTCATCACCCCATACAACCCATCCTCGGTCTCCTCATCACCCCCATATACCCCATCCTCAGTCTCCTCATCACCCCATACACCCCACGCACTCCATCCTCATCACCCCATACAACCCATGCACTCCATCCTCAGTCTCCTCATCACCCCATACACCTGACGCACTCCATCCTCAGTCTCCTCATCACCCCATACACCCCACGCACTCCATCCTCAGTCTCCTCATCACCCCATGCACTCCATCCTCAGTCTCCTCATCACCGCATGCACTCCATCTTCAGTCTCCTCATCACCCCATGCACCCCATCTTCATCACCCCATACAACCCATGCACTCCATCCTCAGTCTCCTCATCACCCCATACACCTGACACACTCCATCCTCAGTCTCCTCATCACCCCATACACCCCACGCACCCCATCCTCAGTCTCCTCATCACCCCACGCACTCCATCCTCAGTCTCCTCATCACCCCATGCACTCCATCCTCAGTCTCCTCATCACCCCCATACACCCCATGCACCCTATCCTCAGTCTCCTCATCACCCCATACACCCCACGCACCCCATCCTCAGTCTCCTCATCACCCCATGCACCCCACGCACCCCATCCTCAGTCTCCTCATCACCCCACGCACTCCATCCTCAGTCTCCTCATCACCCCATGCACTCCATCCTCAGTCTCCTCATCACCGCATGCACTCCATCTTCAGTCTCCTCATCACCCCATACACTCCATCCTCAGTCTCCTCATCACCCCATACACCCCATGCACTCCATCTTCATCACCCCATACAACCCATGCACTCCATCCTCAGTCTCCTCATCACCCCATGCACTCCATCCTCAGTCTCCTCATCACCCCATGCACTCCATCCTCATCACCCCATACAACCCATGCACTCCATCTTCATCACCCCATACAACCCATGCACTCCATCCTCAGTCTCCTCATCACCCCATGCACTCCATCCTCAGTCTCCTCATCACCGCATGCACTCCATCTTCAGTCTCCTCATCACCCCATACACTCCATCCTCAGTCTCCTCATCACCCCATACACCCCATGCACTCCATCTTCATCACCTCATACACCCCATCCTCAGTCTCCTCATCACCCCATGCACTCCATCCTCAGTCTCCTCATCACCGCATGCACTCCATCTTCAGTCTCCTCATCACCCCATGCACTCCATCCTCAGTCTCCTCATCACCCCATACACCCCATGCACTCCATCTTCATCACCCCATACAACTCATGCACTCCATCCTCAGTCTCCTCATCACCCCATGCACTCCATCCTCATCACTCCATACAACCCATGCACTCCATCCTCAGTCTCCTCATCACCTCATACACCCCACGCACTCCATCCTCAGTCTCCTCATCACCCCACGCACCCATCCTCAGTCTCCTCATCATCCCATACACCCCACGCACTCCATCCTCAGTCTCCTCATCACCCCATGCACTCCATCCTCAGTCTCCTCATCACCCCATACAACCCATCCTCGGTCTCCTCATCACCCCCATATACCCCATCCTCAGTCTCCTCATCACCCCATACACCCCACGCACTCCATCCTCATCACCCCATACAACCCATGCACTCCATCCTCAGTCTCCTCATCACCCCATACACCTGACGCACTCCATCCTCAGTCTCCTCATCACCCCATACACCCCACGCACTCCATCCTCAGTCTCCTCATCACCCCATGCACTCCATCCTCAGTCTCCTCATCACCGCATGCACTCCATCTTCAGTCTCCTCATCACCCCATGCACCCCATCTTCATCACCCCATACAACCCATGCACTCCATCCTCAGTCTCCTCATCACCCCATACACCTGACACACTCCATCCTCAGTCTCCTCATCACCCCATACACCCCACGCACTCCATCCTCAGTCTCCTCATCACCCCATGCACTCCATCCTCAGTCTCCTCATCACCCCATGCACTCCATCCTCAGTCTCCTCATCACCCCATGCACTCCATCCTCAGTCTCCTCATCACCCCCATACACCCCATGCACCCTATCCTCAGTCTCCTCATCACCCCATACACCCCACGCACCCCATCCTCAGTCTCCTCATCACCCCATGCACCCCACGCACCCCATCCTCAGTCTCCTCATCACCCCATGCACCCCACGCACCCCATCCTCAGTCTCCTCATCACCCCACGCACTCCATCCTCAGTCTCCTCATCACCCCATGCACTCCATCCTCAGTCTCCTCATCACCGCATGCACTCCATCTTCAGTCTCCTCATCACCCCATACACTCCATCCTCAGTCTCCTCATCACCCCATACACCCCATGCACTCCATCTTCATCACCCCATACAACCCATGCACTCCATCCTCAGTCTCCTCATCACCCCATGCACTCCATCCTCAGTCTCCTCATCACCCCATGCACTCCATCCTCATCACCCCATACAACCCATGCACTCCATCTTCATCACCCCATACACCCCATGCACTCCATCCTCAGTCTCCTCATCACCCCATGCACTCCATCCTCAGTCTCCTCATCACCGCATGCACTCCATCTTCAGTCTCCTCATCACCCCATGCACTCCATCCTCAGTCTCCTCATCACCCCATGCACTCCATCTTCATCACCCCATACAACTCATGCACTCCATCCTCAGTCTCCTCATCACCCCATGCACTCCATCCTCATCACTCCATACAACCCATGCACTCCATCCTCAGTCTCCTCATCACCTCATACACCCCACGCACTCCATCCTCAGTCTCCTCATCACCCCATGCACTCCATCCTCAGTCTCCTCATCACCGCATGCACTCCATCTTCAGTCTCCTCATCACCCCATACACTCCATCCTCAGTCTCCTCATCACCCCATACACCCCATGCACTCCATCTTCATCACCCCATACAACCCATGCACTCCATCCTCAGTCTCCTCATCACCCCATGCACTCCATCCTCATCACCCCATACACCCCATGCACTCCATCTTCATCACCCCATACAACTCATGCACACCATCCTCAGTCTCCTCATCACCCCATGCACTCCATCCTCATCACTCCATACAACCCATGCACTCCATCCTCAGTCTCCTCATCACCTCATACACCCCACGCACTCCATCCTCAGTCTCCTCATCCCCTCATACAACCCACGCACCCCATCTTCAGTCTCCTCATCACCCCATGCACTCCATCCTCAGTCTCCTCATCACCCCATATACCTTAAGCACCTCATCATTATTACACAGCTGACACCCTCCCAGTCCTTCTCATCAACATTAAACCCCCTAATCACTACACCCCTGACCCCTCTTCTGGTCCTCCTTATCAACACTACGCTCTCCCAGACCCCCAATCCTTCTTATCATTACACCACCAACCTCTTCAACACCCCTCCTGTCCTCTTCTTCATCATTACAATCCCCCCCCCCCACCGCCCTGCACCCGATCGTCGCTCTCCTCACCTCATCTGCTCAGCGATGCGGCCGTGTGAGGCGGGAGGGTTTGCTGCTCCTGTCGCTTCTGCCAGGGTCAGAGGCCATGACACGTGACATCAGGGGCTTGGAACAGACGTGCATGCCTGCGCGGGGCATGTCTGTTCCCATCAGCCCCTGGCCTGTCCGTCTCGCCCGTCCGGTTTAAAGGTAAATTACTGCTGTCAGCGGCAGGTCCGGGACCTGTTGCTGCAGCATTTAGTATGAAGTACTGGCAGGGGGCCCTGCAGGGGCCCAAACTGTGTGGCCCAGGCTGTGACCTGGGCTACTAGGTGGGCCCCCTAACACGCTGGGCCCCTGTGCAGCTGAACCGGCTGAACAAGTGATATGTCCGCCCCTGGTCCTGTACGGGAAAATCAGGTTGTACAGGGTGGGCCATTTATATGGATACACCTTAATAAAATGGGAATCGTTAATTTTTAACGATAATTTGTTTTCCCTTAGTCCTAACAGGGGCACAGAAGGGGTATTCTACCCCCCCCGTGGACTGGTTAGGACCGGTGGAAATTTATTGACAACCTTTAAATAAATGCTGTAGACCATCCCACTTCCCCTATAAAAAGGGGGAAAGAGCCCCACCCCTTGTGTAATTACAAGTAGAAGAAAGAAAAGAATAGACAGTAAGGGAGGGATTGTTGTGCCACTGTTAGGACTAAGGGAAAACAAATTATCATTAGAAATGAACGATTCCCTTACGTCCTAACCAGTGGCACAGATAGGGATTTAGATACCCCCATGGGAGGGCACTCATGCCTGGCGGAGGATAATACCGACCGTCCAAATGAGGAATAGCTGGCTATTCTAGAATTTACTCTATAGTGAGAGATGAAAGTGGAGTGAGAACTCCAAGAAGTAGATTTACAAATGACAGTCTATGGTAAAGATAGCCAACCCGGCACAGCTCGGTACACCTGTTGGAGTATCCTTCCATGGACCTTGATTAGCAGCCAGGTATATGGAGCGATGGTGGTGGTGCTTAACTTGTGTAATAGTTCAAGGGTGTATATCATACATAGCAAGAAAGAATACAAGTGCACTCACCACGTTAGTTGCTCTTCAGATGAAGTTTTATTCCATATCACAAACCATGTACAGGGAGACAGAGGTAGGGGAGTGTTCGTGGGCTATGGACCCGTCTCGCGCTACAAGCGATTCATAAGGCCCCGTGTTCACGCCAACAGGTAGGTGTGCTTAAAAAGGACCCCACCAGAAGGGTATCCTAAGCTACAGGTAAACATTCTTAAAAACAATGCGGATTCAATTGCAACATACTGTCACATCAAATAACCTGCATCACACATCAAGACAACATTTTCTATCTTCTGTGAGACTAACAATGCTGCAAGACTAATCATAGATTGAATTGCTGACCTTATTCTCATATTACAGGAACGCGCTTAATTCATTATGGTCGTTCAGACCTAGCGGTCCTGTGGCGTTAAGGTGAGCAATCCAATAAGCTTCTTTTCGAAGGAGTTTGTTGTTCTTATCTCCAAATCTAGTAACTTCATCTACCATTTCAATCACTGTGAATTCTAAAGTGTCAGGGCTGCCGCCATGTATTTCAATCTTATGGTTCACAAACCGTGCAGCACCTGTACCTGTACGTAGAGATCGGAGATGTTCTCTAATCCTATGGAAGAGTGGTCTTATTGTTTTCCCAATATAGAAAAAGCCGCATCAGCAGATAAGGACATACACAACATGTGTAGATCGACACGTAATAAATTGTTTTATATTAATAGTGTGACCACCAATTTGTATTGTATTATTTTTCATATTATATTTACAAAATGAACATGTATCACATGCGTGTAGTCCTATCGGTGCAGCTTTTTCTAACCAATTCGAGGTGGTTGTTTTAGGTGTTAATTTATTCTTTATATAATTCTGAAGTGTTCTGTTACGTTTATATGTAATAATTGGTTATTCTGCTACATATTCTTTTAGATCTTCGTCTCTCTCTAGCATAAACCAGTTGTTATAAATTGCCTGTCTGATTTTATGATTCATGGCACTGTTTTGAAAAGAAAAGAAACATCTGTTTGATTGGTTATTCTTTTTCTGTTTTTTTTCTTAAACAAATTTGCCCTCGGTATCTGGTCATCCTTCATTCTGGCGATTTCTATAGTCTCTTTAGGGTATCCCCTCTCTATTAATCTTGTAGTCAGTTCAGCAGCCTGTTGTATCTAAATATCCGGATTGTTATTGATCCGCTTCAGGCGGGTGAACTGGCTATATGGAATACTGTTTTTTACGGAGGTCGGATGAGACAATTCGTAATGAAGGAGCGCATTCTTGGAAATGCTTTTCCTAAAACCTGATGTAACATTATTGTTGTTAAGGATTTCTAGTTTGACATCGAGGAACTCAAGAGAATCGCCTCCAAAATTGGAGGTGAACCTCATATTTACATTATTTGTTTCATTCAGGAAGGTAACAAACCTGTCAAATTCCTGACAGGTACCTTCCCATATTATTAAGATGTCGTTCACATATCTGTGGTACGACTTGATGTGACGACAAAATGAGTTCCTCGATGAAAAAACAAAATCTCAAACATGGCCAGAAAAATATTGGCATAACTACATGAGATGGGTGTACCCATCGCCGTACCACTTAGTTGCCTATACCAATTCTCGGCGTACATAAAGTTGTTATTCTCTAGGATGAAAGTGAGGGCTTCTGTAACAAAGTCCATAAAATCTTCAGTTTTCTCTGTATAGGTAAGGAATCGACAGAGAGCCTGCACACCCGCACCATGAGGGATGCGGATGTACAGCCTCTCTACAACGATAGAGATCAAGGCGTATCCATCGTGCCAATGGAATTCATCTAAGAACTCCAACAGATCCCCTGTGTCTTTTAGATATGATGGTATTGAGGGGAGCAATGGCGACAATAATCAGTCTACATAGCTAGAAATGAATGCAGTAGGGGAATTAATCCCTGAGATGATTAGACGTCCAGGGGGGGGGCGTTCCTTTGTGGACCTTCGGTAGTATGTACCAATATGGTCTGCTGTTTTTTTTTTTGTAACAAACGTTCTGCCGTTTTAGTGGTCAACACATTTTTCTGAGTGTATCTATTTAGTAGTGAGCGAAGCTTTTCTAATGTTTTGGCTGTGGGATCCCTAGACAGTGTTTCATACACTGTGTGATCATTAAGATGGTGCATTACTTCGTTATGGTAATCTTGACTCCACCAGACTACTACCGAACCTCCCTTGTCGGCTTTAGATATCACTACATCATTTCTAGTTAATAATTCATCCAATGCAATTTTTCCCAACATAGGGAAGTTTGGCTGCAGTGTGGGGTATATTTGGGCTTTTATATCTCGACAAACTGCCTTATAAAATAAATCAATAGCCCCGCCTCCAACTTTTGGGGGGGGTTAAACACCGATGGGTTCCCTCCTCTAAACGTGTCACCATCTGGGGTCACATCATTAATTGTGAATGTGTCAGCACCTGTCTCTGCCAAATTAGCTAACTCCTTTACACATTGATTTTCATACTCACTAAACTCTTGTACCACTTTAAATCCCAGTGGTCCTATGGTACATTTAATTTCACCTTCTACTTTAGCATGATCTGATTCATTTTTATTGGTCTGTGTCCCTGCAAATTATTTTTTTTTTATTCAACTTTCTCACTGACTTGAAAAAATCTATTTCAAACATAGTATAATTAAAGCTTTTGACGAGGCCAAAATTTAGACCTCTGCTAAATGCAGACAAACATTACATAGTTACATAGTTAGTACGGTTGAAAAAAAGACATACATCCATCAAGTTCAACCAGGGAATTGAAGGGCAGGGGTGTGGCGCGATATTGGGGAAGGGATGGGATTTTATATTTCTTCATAAGCATTAATGTTATTTTGTTCCAGGAATGTAACTAATCCTGTTTTAAAGCTGTTAATTTTTCCTGCTGTGACCAGTTCCTGAGGTAGACTGTTCCATAAGTTCACAGTTCTCATGGTAAAGAAGGCGTGTCGCCCCTTGAGACTAAACTTTTTCTTCTCCAGACGGAGGGAGTGCCCCCTCTTCCTTTGGGGGGGTTTAACCTGGAACAGTTTTTCTCCATATTTTTTTGTATGGGCCATTAATATACTTATATACATTTATCATATCCCCCCTTAGACGTCTCTTCTCAAGACTAAACAATTGTAACTCCTTTAATCGCTCCTCATAGCTAAGATGTTCCATGCCCCATATTAGTTTAGTCGCGCGTCTCTGCACCCTCTCCAGCTCCACAGTGTCCCTTTTATGGACTGGTGCCCAAAACTGAACAGCATATTCCAGGTGAGGCTGTACCAATGCTTTATAAAGGGGGAGTATTATGTCCCTGTCCCTCGTGTCCATGCCTCTTTTTATACATGACAATATCCTGCCGGCCTTGGAAACAGCAGCCTGACATTGCATGCTATTCTGTAGTCTGTGATCTACAAGTACACCCAGATCCTTCTCTACCAGTGACTCTGCCAGTTTAACCCCCCCTAAGACATACGATGCATGCAGGTTGTTAGTACCCAGATGCATAACTTTACATTTATCCACATTGAACCTCATTTGCCAAGTGGATGCCCAGACACTTAGTCTATCCAAGTCATCTTGTAACCTATACACATCCTCTATAGAGTGTATCGTGCTACAAAGCTTGGTGTCATCTGCAAAGATAGAAACAGAGCTGTTAATGCCATCCTCTATATTATTGATAAATAAATTAAACAACAGCGGTCCCAGTACAGAACCTCGGGGACCAATCAAAGTACGAATCATTGACCACCACTCTCTGGGTACGATCCATGAGCCAGTGTTCAATCCAGTTACAAACTAAAATTTCCAAACTCAAAGACCTTAACTTACCTGTCAGACGTCTATGAGGGACAGTATGAAACGCTTTAGCAAAATCCAGAAACACTATATCCACAGCCCTTCCTCTGTCAAGGCTTCTACTCACCTCTTCATAAAAGCAAATTAGATTGGTTTGACAACTTCTATCCTTAGTAAACCCATGCTGGCTATCACTTATAATACAATTATCCACTATGTATTCCTGTATGTAATCCCTTATAAGTCCTTCAAACAATTTACCCACAATGCACGTTAAACTTACCGGTCTATAGTTTTCTGGGGAAGACCTAGAGCCCTTTTTGAAGATTGGCACCACATTCGCCTTGCGCCAGTCCCTTGGCACAATACCAGACACCAGTGAATCTCTAAATATCATGAACAGGGGTACAGATATTACTGAACTTACCTCTCTAAGAACTCTTGGGTGCAATCCATCTGGCCCTGGAGATTTGCTTACATTTAAATTACTTAACTTACCTTGTACCATTACATGATATGTTACCAGCACTGACCTGTCCAATGTCAGATCCTTCTTCCATAGTATAAACAGTACTAAAGAACCCATTCAGTAGCTCCGCCTTCTCTTGATAGCCCGTGACAACCTCCCCATTATCATTATTAAGGGGTCCTACATGCTCTGTCCTTGTTTTTTTTTGCATTTATAGATCTAAAAAAAATATTTAGGATTAGTTTTGCTTTCTTTGGCCACCTGTCTCTCATTTTGAATTTTTGCTGTTTTTATTACATTTTTACAGATTTTATTAAGCTCTTTGTACTGTTTAAATGTTATAGCTGACCCATCAGATTTGAATTTTTTGAAGGCTATTTTTTTGTTGTTTATTGCTCTTTTAACATCATTTGTCAGCCATGTAGGATTTAGTTTTAATCTTTTATATTTGTTCCCCTTTGGTATATATTTAGCTGTACAGTTATTTAGAGTTGATTTAAATATGTCTCATTTACCTTCTGTATCAGTATTTGACAACACCTCCCCCCAGTCCATGTCCTGTAGTGCAGCTCTCAGCCCAGGGAAGTTTGCCTTTTTAAAGTTATATGTTTTTGCCTTCCCCGTCTGTCTTTGTTTTCTACATTTTAAGTCAAAAGTAACTATAATGTGGTCGCTATTACCAAGGTTTTCCCTCACAGTTACATTACCAACCAGCTCTGCGTTGTTGGAAATGATCAAATCCAACAAGGCATCACTTCTTGTTGGGTCCTCCACAAACTGGCCCATAAAATTATCCTGCATTAAATTTAGGAATTGTCGCCCCTTTGTAGTTTTAGCAAACTCCGGACCCCAATCTATATCTGGATAGTTAAAATCTACCATTTTTACCACTGTACCTGCCTGGGTGGCCCTCTCTTTGTTTATGCAGCCGACCTTCTATCTCTTCAGTGATATTAGGGGGTCTGTAGATTACACCAAGTATTATTTTTTCAGTATTTCCCTCCTTTTGTAATTTTACCCACAGTGATTCCACATCCTCAGAATCATCACACACTATGGCATCATTCCCACTGACTTTCATACCACTTCTTACATACAGACAGACTCCACCACATTCTTGTGATAATTCAATGTCAGTGAGGTTCATAACTATATTGTTACAGGTTACTGTCGCCAAGTCACTTTTTTTTCTCTTCTTTAGCTGCTTCTTTGCAGTTACTCGTTCACATTCGATTTTATTTCTGTCCAAGACAAGCTTCTGTAACTGCAATGAGTGTTGGACATGTAAATCATCCCACATGTTAACAAACTCAGAATCATCTGTGAACTGCGACGGGCTTTTATACACCCTAAGACCCCTTGGGGTACGGTTCATATCCATGTAGGCTGTTAATGAATTGACTGTCCAAAAAAAGACGTATCTCCTCTGCCAAGGTAGATATTTTTCTGGCCATGTTTGAGAGTGATTTTGTTTTTTCATCGAGGAACTAATTTTCTCGTCGCATCAAGTCGTACCACAGATATGTGGACGACCTCTTAATAATATGGGAAGGTACCTGTCAGGAATTTGACAGGCTTGTTACCTTCCTGAATTAAACAAATTATGTAAATATGAGGTTCACCTCCAATTTTGGAGGCGATTCTCTTGAGTTCCTCGATGTCAAACTAGAAATCCTTAACAACAATATTGTTACATCAGGTTTTAGGAAAAGCATTTCCAAGAATGCGCTCCTTCATTACGAATCATCTCATCTGACACCGGTAAAAAACAGTATTCCATATAGGCAGTTCACCCGCCTGAAGCGGATCAATAACAATCCAGATATTTATATACAACAGGCTGCTGAACTGACTACAAGATTAATAGAGAGGGGATACCCTAAAGAGACTATAGAAATCGCCAGAATGAAGGTTGACCAGATACCGAGGGCAAATTTGTTTAAGAAAAAAACTAAAAAGAATAACCAAACAGATGTTTCTTTTCTTTTCAAAACAGTGCCATGAATCATAAAATCAGACAGACAATATATAACAACTGGTTTATGCTAGAGAGAGACGAAGATCTAAAAGAATATGTAGCAGAAAAACCAATTATTACATAAACGTAACAGAACACTTCAGAATTGTATAAAGAAAAAATTAACACCTAAAACAACCACCTCGAATTAGTTAGAAAAAGCTGCACCGATAGGACTACACGCATGTGGTACATGTTCATTTTGTAAATATAAAATGAAAAATAATACAATACAAAGTGGTGGTCACACTATTAATATAAAACAATGACACAAGAAGAAAGATGAATAGGAGCAACTCACCCAAGAC
Organism: Hyla sarda; assembly: GCF_029499605.1. Taxonomy (NCBI): domain Eukaryota; kingdom Metazoa; phylum Chordata; class Amphibia; order Anura; family Hylidae; genus Hyla; species Hyla sarda. The sequence continues at coordinate 307,927,002 of NC_079190.1, read as the reverse complement.
CCGAGAGGCGGTAGCAAAATCTTTACTTTATTGCATCTCGTGCAGACATAGATGCAAGCCACGGGGGGCAGATGTCACGGTGGGGGAGTAGTAGACAAC